>NW_018020863.1:36404-178587 GCF_002006095.1 Pseudomyrmex gracilis | reverse complement strand
GTCGCGAGTCGCCAAAAGATGAAAGTTGGTCATCTTCTGTTACGACAGCGACACTCGACTTACGACAGCTTTCGATGACACGCGCCAGCTCAATACGCATGCGCCCGACATCCGACAGCGACATACGACTTATTGTAGAACAGGCTGAAGAGAAAGCAGTCGTCGTCAGTCGTCGTGAAACAGCCGGTGCGTTTGTTGCTGCAACCAGCAGCGAGTATTCGGTGACGGTTGGAAACGGATAGACGCACGTGCATTTGATCGTTAAACGCGCAACTTTGCAAACCATCGAGACCAAGGTACCGTTTTTTCCACATGTGTGTTACGTAGCTTTCACTAGCAAAAGTTAACTAAATCGTACGTGTGATTAGCAGAGAGTCACCGTTTTTTTCGGCGTTTCATCGAAGTGGACTATTGCAAAATATATCACACGTATGTACATACGTACGTGTGATATATTATCTTCAACACGTGTAATCAAGCGTGTATCTCAATGGTCTGATCGAAACATTCGATTCTGTGTCGACGACGAGGCGCGCGTTGTTTTCGAATTAAATACACATTCCCTTGTACTTGTCGCTCGGCACATTCTCCTGTGGCTTAACATTGAATAATGGCATTGGTGCAGAGACTACTTCCCAAATCGTTAATCGCCGTCGGTGCAAATTACGTCAGATGCAAAGCGAATCAACTGTCCCTTGCGAGATCCGTGTTCACCACGCAGCAGCAACAGCTCTCCGAAAAAAAAGAGTAAGCAAACGAAATCGGAGCAGGAGCGATCTGGATCTTTGCTTCGGTCGGGATCTCTGCTTTTTGATTTTAGTCAATTTTTATTTGCGGTCAAAAGCGCGAAGCGTTCACAATAGTTAGCATGACTGTTAGCACGATTAACTGCTAAGTTTAACACCTTTCTAGTATTTTTTTTATTTTCGAAAACGACAGAACAAAAAGAAGCGATAAGAAAGATAATTACTAAAATATAATTATTAAAGTGATAATTTTTTAAGTGAAATTAGTTTTTTACTTTTTATTGAAGTAAGTGGATAAAAAAAAGTCTTTTTCCAAGTGTTGTTTTCTTCTGGTTTGATTAATTATTGGTATTAGTAATTTGATTATTTATAAATTAACATGCATATTTTATTTACAGAGTTAGTATAACATTTCTCAAAGCCAATGGAGAAAAAATAAAAGCCACTGGAAAAGTAGGAGATAGTATATTAGACATTGTTGTTAACAATGATATTGACTTGGATGGTTACGGTATAAAAATTTTATTTCTGTATTTTTGAGATATATTTAAAAAAGTTGTACGTTATTAATTTAATAAAACTTTTGATTTTTAACACAGGAGCTTGCGAAGGAACACTGACCTGCAGTACTTGTCATTTAATTTTTTCTAAAGATGTTTATGACCAACTGCCATCCAAACCTTCAGATGAAGAGATGGATATGTTGGACCTTGCGTATGAATTAACCGAAACGTATGTATAAAATTTTATTTTTTTCTGATGTTTGAGACGAAATTCTCTATTCACAATCTTACTTTACAATAGCTGTTACATTTATTCATGAATTAGCCTCTGAGAAATTTATGTTCCTAAAGAACTTAGAATAAAATTTGCATTTAACAAAGCAACGTATTAAAGTCAACTCTTGTTTTGTTATTCGAATCAATTGTTTCTTTTTTTCTGATTTTGTTGAAGTGCACTTAGATTGACGTAAAATTGTGGACTCTAAATATAAATATAAATTGAAAACAATTTGTATTTTATTTTTAGTACGCCAACAAAAAGTAAGAAAATTGTATTGACAAACATGTGATATTACATGGTATTACATTGTTATATGTAATATTCTATACGTAAATAAGTCTAGTCTTCTCAGTCTATATATCATACATTTTGACTATACTTACCTTGAAATGTTTTGATTACAGGTCGAGATTAGGATGTCAAATAATAATGTCTAAAGAACTAGATGGAATTGAAGTGAGAGTTCCGTCTAGCATTAATGATGCACGAAGTAGCTAACACCAAACATGGACGTAGTAAGGAATGTGGAATAGTTAACAAATACCTGTTAAAAACCTGTTTTTTAATACCTCCTTATATAAAGCATCCATTTGGGTAGGTTAATTCCATTTTTAAATTGCATCTGAATATAATAAGTTTAGTAGAAAATTCTTAAAAATTAGTTTGTGCTCAATAAGAGCAATAAGACTAACAAGTAAATGCAAATTCAATATTATGTACATAGTAGTGTAGTAAAAATTTAGTCTTGAGAATTCGAAATAATAATTGCAACCATTATGTGATTGTATTATATTTTTTAAAGATTATATATATGTACATTATTATTGCAAATATAAATTATGTACAATATGATACATATACAAAACTTGTATATGTTTTCTTAAAATGCTTTTTAAATGACATTAACTGAGCTCTATAAATGCTAGCAAAGATCAAATTACTATTCTATTTATACATTTTCTATCTCTACAATAATGTCACAATAAATTTTTACTCTGCTGTTTGACGAGATCGTTAATGTGGAAATTTCACAACGCGCGAGCGCACGACTGAAACAATCCATTTGCAAATTTGCAGTCACATTTTCATCATATTTAGAATAATTTATTTTCTTTTTTTAATTAATTACATGCCAAAAGTATACATAAATCTATTGTCATTACGTAACTATCAGTACATAAAGCTAAAACACTTTTGTACTATATGCATTATATGTGGACCCAACAAATAACTTAACTCGCACGATTAAGTTATATACTACCGCTCTCTTGCGAATATATATTATTACTACACTACTTACAAAGGCGATGAGAGAAGTGTACGTACAGAATGTTCCAGAAGTATCGAAAAATATTTTGACAGATTCTTCGAAACATTCTAAGATTTTTCGATTTTCACGATCTTCGATATATTTTTCGCTTATAATTAAAAAAATATAGCCTCATCTCATTTTCGTAAAAGATTTTTGTCTCAAAATGTCTTCCAAAGAATCTGTTATTGAGATATTTTTCAGTAGTTTTGGAACGTCCTGTATATATATATATATGTTACTATGCAATTTACACATATTTTCATCTTTTTTTACCCTACCCGTTTTGAGAAAATCTCTAGAGTACATATCTCTGTATATATTCTGTCAGTATGTATATATACAACGCGTTTTCACTTCTTCATTTTATACATGTTTTCTACTTTTTAATCTCCCCTCTTGTATATTCTGTTTTCTAATATAACAGCAATTTTTATATTAGCGAGTTTTATATAAAGTAATCGTATAAATACCGAACTTTTATTTACCAGACTATTAGAGCAATACGACGTAAAAGCGACGTAAAAGCGTATTACGTCACATTACAATGCGCTAAGCTTATCGAACGTCTTTATATAAGATTTGTTACTCAATAAGTCGTACAGTAAATAGAACGTTCTTCTAACTTCCTTTTTTGCAGAAAATTGTTACAAACCTTCTTTTATATCTCGAATGACATAACTATCGCAAGTATATAGAAACACATATTGACAAAATATAGATACAAAAATGTTTTTTACAAATTGGAAAATCAAACTATATATGTAAGTAACTGCTAATAACTATATAAGTAACTGCTTTTGTAAAACTTTTTTATTTGCATAATTTTTATCTATTAGTTGTTTTGTGTATTATTATATCTAAACAGATCATAGACAGATTTTTATACATACCACAAATTTTATAAGTAACCGATATTTTTGAGTTAGATTTCAAAATTTTTTATGTAAAACATTGCCTTAGTACACAAACGAAGAACAAACAATTATGACGGACATAAAAATGTCACAAATATATAAATTACTTCTCATATACTGCAACAATTTTTTTTCTTTCAATGCTTATCTTTTACTATCACGTACAGTATATAACACGTGATATAAATTTATATATCTAATGTCTAAATGCATTTAAAAATATACACTCATAGCTTTATCAAAATTTCAATATACTTTTAGATATTAAAAAACGTATTAACTTTTTTGAAGGAAATAAAAATAGCATCAATTTATCTGATCATTATCTAATGTAAGTCTAAAAGCTTCAAATTTCTTGAACTTGTTTGTCTCAAATTAATTTTTATTGTTTCTAAAAAATTATTATTTTTTTTTGTTTTTATGTTTTGATAAATTAATGAACTTCTACACAATGGCGAAATTATAACTTGCGACGTCCCAAAGCCCGTCGATTCATGTTCTTCTTATTTAGATTCTTCGTGTTTTATTTTCACTTTCAGTAATAAGCTCATCTCACATTAATTACCTTCACTTTCTTTATTCTTTCTCTTCAATTTCTTTTTTTAAAAATAAATTTAAATTTTACTGCGAAGCATAAACCTGATTTTTCTCGCCACTGAGTCGAAAGTTTGTAAACTTCAAAAATCTTTTCAATCGCTTTTCGAACAATTGCGTCGTAATGACTTAATCGAAATGCTAAAGGTTTCTAAAAATCTGCTTCTATGTGAACAAAAGTAATCTAGGACTAGAGGTTCTGCAGATATAAGTACGTAAAAGTAATAAGAATTATAATAAAGAATGAGAGAGACAAAACGTGGCAAGATTGTTGCACATTACTTGCTAATTTTTCATCTCTTATTCAGAGTTTTAAGGCAAGAAAAATACGCACATATCATTGCGTACATTGTTGAAAAAAGCACATTACCACAATTATACTCGATTGTAATCAGAACTCGGCAAGTATCAAACTTTCGTGTGTGGTGCAATTTTTATTAATCGATATAAAGTCTTATTTTACATATATATGCGCGTATTTTTTACTATAATAATATAAAAAATATATCTATATAAAAGAGAATATATACGTAAATTTTACTGAAAATCTGTAGCAAAAGTTTCATCGATAATATTTTCAATAAACTATACGAATCATTTTCGAGTTGCCTGATACCTCCGATGCTACTCGTATTGCAACTACTATCAGATAACTGGAAAATGTTTATCAAGCACAATACAATTCGCGACACAAGGTATAAGAAATTTTTCGATGTTGCGCAACAGGCTACAGAAACCTGTTGCTCTTCTCGCTGATAGCGGGATATACGAGCCGTAAATAAAGCATAAATCGGCAAGTTTTCGTTCGGGCAAATGATCCTCGTAATCGATGTGTGCCGTGAAATTTCTTCGCGAATTTAGTACAACTATATGAGTGTATATATATATATATATATATATATATATATATATATATATACACACACACACACTTAATTCCAAACGCGTTAGATCAAGCAGCGAAATTTGTTTATGAAAATTATCATCGATACGCAAAAGAATGCAAAAACTTTGACAGGAACTACCCACAAGTCATTAAATCATGTTAGCTACAATACTAGCAGAATCAAGACGGTTTAGATTCTGAATATCTGAGAGAATTATGCGACGGGGGGAGGGGGGAAGAAACAAAAAACTTATGAGTCGAGTAATACTGGTTTAATGACCTGGGTTATAAAGACGGTCAATAGCTCTCCGAGAGCACAAGTTTTTCAAGGCCGTCAGTAATTGCCGGAATAGTACGGACAATAGACGCGGCTGATAGATTTTCGCTCGATAAAAAAGTTCCGATGAAGCTTATGAATAATACATTGAATCTCTCTTAAAATATATATATATATATATATATATATATAAGTCGAAAAAAAAAATATATATATATATATAAGTCGAAAATCAGGCTTGACTTTACTTCAACGCAGCTAACAAAGTACGCGAGAATTCGTCAGCCGGTGACTTCGCTTTCGGCGTTTCGTGTTGCACGCGTTACGAAAGGGCGCGAAACTCTTCCCTTTCCCGGTCCTTTAATCTTCGCACTCATACCACTTTGAGGCGGCCGTACACAGTTTAAGCCCGGGACTAAGTCTGCCGAACGCACGAACTCCGAATAAATTGCCCGGCAACAAAACTCTGGGCGGTATTTTCCTGCAATCGCTCGTCGAGGGTTCGTGAATATTATGTACACGGTGGGCAAAAAATTTCACGAGGATTCGTCAAGGCGCTCTGGAATATACTGCGAGTATAACCAGCCTTCAGGTGGTATGATCAGGCACGACGCCACGACATGTCGATAACGTTAATAACGCGATAATAAGGTAAGATAAGAAGTGCAAGCCTTAGTCAGCAATTTTTGGTCCCTTCCTTATAGATCGACATCGGCTCTATCTATATACGAAGCATTTAATATCACTTGTCGCGCGCGCATCAATGTAAAATATAACTTTCAAATAATTCTGGCCCCACAAATGTACCACGTAGAATTAATAACAATTTTTTAATGGCTTTTTTGCTGATCAAAAACTTTATCTTTGATATATTTTTCAACTTACTTCTATAAAAACTAATTTTAAATTTATTTTTTATCAATTATCTTTTTTTGAGACATTTCAGAGGACAATCTTTTCAATTAAAGAAGAAATATGCCTCCGAATGGGTCGTTTGGATCTACGAACTGCGTGTTCTTCTCGACAATCTAGACGAGAGTCGACAGTTCGTGCGGACTGTTAGTGGTGGCGGCGCTGCTCAGATCGAGCGTAGCTGCCGGCAAGCCGGGGCTCACGCTGCCGCTGGTCTCGCGCGGCTGATGCTGCGACCTATTGAGCTTGCCGCCGCCGCCACTGCCGCCACCGCCAGGACTCGGTGGCGACCGGTCGCCGGGTGTTGTTGGTGGTGTAACGGCGGCAGCGGCGGCGGCAGCGGCGGCGGCTATGCCACCACGGTGCGTCAGATGGTTATGCTGCGACGCGCCATGCGGCGACGACAGCAACAACGGTGGCGACATGGACGACACGTGACGCTGCTGCGAGTGATGCAAATGATGCTGATGAGACTGATGAAGGCCGCGACTCAAACTAGCAGTTGAGTGGGTCATTGGATGGCTGGTCTTCGAGCCCATGTGCAGCGTCGGACGCAGCTGTAGTTGCTGAAGATGATGATGATGATGTTGTTGCTGATGTTGATGATGGCGCTGCAAGTGCGCCTGCTGCTGGTGCTGGTGCTGTTGCTGCTGCAACTGCTGCTGGCGCTGCAGTTGCGCTGCGGCCTCGCACTGCTCACGAGCAAACGCCTTCACTGCGTTCGTCTTCTCCTGTAGATTATATGACATATAGATTGGACACACACACATACTCTTGGTATTTATTCTCTATTATTCTTTGTTATGTGTGTTCTGTAGACTTTTATACTTTTCGATAGAATTAGTAAACTAATTTAATTATGGTTTTTTTAGGTTGAGCTGTTCTTCGCGGTTTGTGTTTTCTAACGGTCAATTTAACAATCACGGTTGATAGTTGAAAAAGTTAGAAAAAGGATTGTGAAGAGAAAGAGAGGAATTATAAAAGAAAACTTTACAAAAAAAAAAGTCATTAGAAAATTTATATGAAGAAGAGATAAGTCTGTTAGCAACAAGAAATCATCATTTCAATGGATAAATGATTGTCAATTTGTAGAAAGCGTAAAGCAATATGAAACGACTTCTAAATTACGCGTGTTCAAAGAATCCGTGTTATATACCTCGTTAACATGATGAGCGTGAACACGTGCGTGACCGGAATTAGGAGGTCAATGTCATTGATGCTCGAAACATTGAGCGTAAAAACATCGGGGCGTAAAATAAACGAAGAAACATTTCCCGCGCGACTCTGGAAGCACGTCTGATGGCAGAAGAGCGATAAAAAAATTTTTCTCCTCGTCGCGGCAATTTGTGTAACGGCGAAGTATCGGTGAAGTTTATTGCGCGATGATACGCGCGACGGGAAGCCGCGAGAGCGATGCAGTTACATACAAAATCTTCCCGTTTAATTATACGATTACGTAACGCGAAGCAAAGCGTCTTATCCTACGGAGTCACACGAGCGTGAAGTAGTAATATCCTGCTATCAGGTCTTCGTCTTCGTAAAACGGAGAGACACGACGGACTTGAAAACACGTTGGTTCGCACTCGCGCCGCCCCGCGTCCGCCTCACGCACACACGCTCATGCGCGACATCCTGCGCGTACAGATCCAGTTTGGAATCGAATTACACGGTAGAATGATCACCGACGTAAATAATAGCGTGATAATGACATCGACCGTTGCGGGATATGCTAATAAGGCACGGCGGGAAGAGATTAAGGGTGCAGCGCCGATCGAGAGAAGAGGAGGAAAAAGGAGATGCAGGCCAGTGCATCGCGTCGGTCGTGAAATGCGAGAAAATAAAGAAGCAAACTGCGTTACGACGCGGAGATCCGTACAACGTGATGATCAAAAGAATTCGCACGCCGTTAGGTCACCGCGCGAGAGAAGGAAGAGAGAACGGAGTAGGAGGAAGAGAAGCGAGAAGGACGAAGAAGACGAAGTGTGAAAACAAAAAAAAAATCCATTTCATAGACGAACTTACTTTCTGCCACACGAAGACGTTGTGGACCATAGCGCACCCGCAGAACACAATGCCGAGGCCGATAAAGACCGACGTGACGATCGCCGGCGTCGAGTGGAATTGAATGAACGTATAGAGGATCATTCCTGTTAATCACAACGCGGCGATGTGTGATGACAATAATAATTATATATTATTTTTATTAATCACAATCTAATTCTGAATTCCAAATTTTTGTAAGCAAAACAAAAACGAAACCGGCCCGTTCTTACCAGTTAAGAAGACCGGGATGCTAATGAAGAAACCTCCGACAGCGCACACGCGACTGATGGACGATTTTTGCAGGTACTTGTTACTCCTGAAACAGAAAGATCACGAAGCGAAGTTGAGTTTCGCGGGTTCGTGATAATTGGACGAGTTATAAAGGAACACTTTGCTAGTCGCGGAGATGCGGGCTTTCGTACACGTCGGCAATTATTATAATTCGCAGAAACATTTTGCGCGGTTCCGCCGGCCGGTTGGCCGCGTGTACATCTCAATTCGCGCACGCAGACGCACGAGTCACGACAACGGAGTCTCTTGCGATGCCCGCAACAACGGCGTCTTATTCTCTGGAACGCGTATCTGCAATTTTACGAGATTTTTCGAATTTTTCCGGTTGCAAATATCCTAGGAAAATATTCACGACAAAGAATGTGACTCAAGTTTACTTCATACATTAAAAACAGTTTTCTAACCAAAATAAGTTAAAATAGTCATTCAAAATACGTCGTTCTTCAAATATTACATAATTGCAAAAGTGCAGCGATATAAGATCAGTGCGTAACGGTACACGGACCTCTCTTTCTCTTCGTGTGTATAGATAATCTACTATTTTTTTTTTTGTCTTTGACATATATTCTGTCGCGACATCGCGTTCTCAAGCGCATTCCCATCGAAAGAGAATCAAGAGGCGTCAAATGGATTTATGACCCCGACGGAAACACCCAGTAGGCGTTTTCGTATATGACGCAACTACAATCTCTCATACGTCGCGAACACACAGACTGTACTTAAGAGCGCTCCGCGCGCGCGTCGCGATCGTCTTGGGTTATTCTCCATAAATAAAACGTTCGCTACAACGGTTTCCTCTCGGAGACACGTGCGTAGTGATAAAGCTTGTTATTTAAAAAGATTGTCTTTTAAAACTCCTATGAATCCGATCTATCGAGTGGAACAAACGCGAGTTTAGTGTTTTCTCGATAACGTCACACCTAGGCGAGATTCTCTCTCGAATGAATCATTCGATATGTATACATATATATTACATATGATCAGTGAATGAATATAATTAAGATTTATGACGACGCAGAAAAGCATATTATAATTCGGAAAAAATTCCGTTAACTATTCCGTGATATACGCAGTAAAAAAGAAAATTTTAATTTGAATAAATCTCCTCTAGGACATGTCAAAAATGTTAAAGTAATTCATTTCTCGTGTGTTACTTATTGACAAACTAGTAAATGTTAGGTAATTGTGACACTTTATATTTGTTCTTTTTGAAGTACATTTCTTCCGTGAGTTATTGCAACTATTCTTCCATGTAGGTTTCAATTATTTTGTTATTTTATTTTTACGTTACACATAAAGTCAAAAAATAACAAATATAAATGTAAAGTGTCAATTACTTAATCCTTCGCAGTTAGACGTGGGTCTCTCAGACCCACTCAAAAATTGCGCATCGGCGTTTCTAAGATAAAATTAGTTTCTTTTTAAACTTATATCTTCGAAACTATTGAGATTTTTTCAATTTGTTTTTTATCGACGCAGAAGTGTTCAAACTTCCGATTCAAAAAAAAAAGAAAAAGAAATTTTTAAAAAATATTGATTTTTTGCGGAGATATTCGATCTCAAAGTCGCGTTGGTCTCACAGATTCGATCTCACTAACTCGCAGGTCATTTTGAGGACCACGAAGAATTAACATTACACTAGTTTGTCAATAAATAACACATGAGTTACTTTAACATTTTTTACATGTTCCAGGAGGTTCAATTAAATTAAAACAACATTTTCTTAGTTATTGCGTATCACAAGAGTATCAATTTATGTACGTGATGCGCATTTTATACAAGAAGTCGCATTATAGTGTGATTGAAATCTCATCTTTGCTGTCCTAATTTATATACAACCCCGGTAATTCTCATCGAACTCGAACATAACGTAACTTCTAGAAATAAGTCGTTACTAGACACGGTAATAGAAGCATCGAACAATAGTGGTTCTAATCGCTTCGCATGACCCGCTCGGTGTAACCAAAGAGATCGTTGACCCCGAAGGGTGGTAGCAACGGGTGCGTGGGAATTCCTCATTGCGCCTTATAGATGACGCTCATCTAAAAGCGGCACATAGAGACGGGAGTTTGTAGGTTTTGCGCAGAACGTGTCTCGATACAAAAGAAAGACACTGTGTTTGCACACGCGCATGACGAGAAATTCCAATAGGATGGCGATATAAGAAATTCATGCTTTATGTAGGCATGTGCGTGTGGCATGTTATTTATGTATTTTTTGGTTGTTCGTAACGTTTTTTTCAATGAAATTTAAAAGCTTTATATCGTACTCACATAATTTAGCTTCTATAAATGCTTGTTTAATGTTCGACGTTTTTAATATTCGCGCGATACTCAAACGTGTTGCCATCTACGCTAATGTCACCTATTAAACATAGCGAAAACGTTTTCAAACAAACTTTTCAACCAGCTCGATTTTTATAAATTAATAAAACTGCAAATTTTTTTTATTATTATTTATTTCATTATTTCACTAAAGTAAATATTCCGATAACCGGGAACATTCCTCTATTAAGGAATTAATCGCAACAAAGTGTTTTATATGTGTAAAACTAGACATTCTAATATTTAAAAACATATTAAAAAATATATACCTAAAACATTGAGAATTGTTATAATAATTTTACATCTAATAATTAATTCTTCAACAAACGTCTAGTCATTGGGACATTTGCCTTATGATTCGTTCGTCTGTGACATGGTCCGAGTTTCGTTCACACGCCTGAATTTGTTCCATGTGTGTCTCTTCTTTCGTTTCGCGACAAAATTGCTTGAATCTCGGTTGAATAGGCGCGAACGCTTTTGTCGCACCCTCGTCGGCGTCGTCGCGTTTCGTGCATTCTCTCGTCACTCATGAATGAACGTACTAAACTAAAGGCAAACGTGTCTTCTTGCTTAACGCACGAGATCAACGGGGTTTTGTTGAATGCCGATAGAAGCAAGTCATTCCGGAGTACCGAGAGAGTGACAAATCACGCGCCAACGGCTGCAACTTTTGCCCGTTATACCACAGACAGACAGAAAGACAAACGGTGACTTTTCTCCTTCGTTATTCGAGAAAGAGAGAGAGAGAGAGGCGACGGTAATCTAGTTAAGTGCGTGTGTGACATGTTATGCAAAAAAATTCATATTATATACAATATGTGGTGTAATACGTTACATGATGACAAAAAGTTGTTTGTTTGTTTTAGAAAAACAATATAATTTGTTTATGTATATTGCGTTAGTGTGAAAAATCTCCGGTAAAAGTCACTTTCTTATTTCAGAAAGAAACAACGGCAGAACAACGGGCTTATGGTAACCATAAATTAAACGCTTCTTTGCGAGTCCTAATTTATTTCAGAAAAAATCATACATATGCATCCTCGCGCGTGTGTTAAGTAACGATGTGTTAAGCGCGACGATGAGCACGGAATTGCAAATCCCTATACAGCGAGCAGGTTTCACACGACACGATTGCTTTCGTTCGCATGAAAGCGATTTCTAACAAGCGTCGCCATATACGTTTGTTTGCTCCCGGTATAATCTCTTCATACATATCGACTACACACATATCGACCGCTACGATAATTATCTCGGAGTTTACAGTTTCAACTGGACTTGATTAGAAGAAATCCCGTGGGTAACGGTCGCGGACCAGAAGAAATAAACTGTAGCACTTACGCGTGGACCGTGCGAAATTTTTTTTTTTTTTTTTTTTTTTTATCTCCGTACGTAAATGGTAATCAAAAATCTTGTACGATTTTCTTACTCTACTCTTTTGTTTACGGATACATAATTCGGCTTTCAATCTTCTTCGTTACCTCTCGCGCCGTGTCTCCGATTACCTTTCGCCATTCATCGATCGCGTAGATCATTTCCACTCCGGAAAATGGGATACGCACGACGCAGTTATCGTCGGAAACATTGACCCGACATTCGCCAAGCGGACCAAAATATCCGCGGAGAGCCAGTTGTTATTTATAAGCGGGTGAGGCTTATTAATTAAGCACGTGACCGCCGCCGAAGAGTCAGCGACCGGCGCGGCGCGGCGCAGCTTTTAACGACCACGTGGAAAATCACGCGAGTACGTATCACCGCTGCATTTATTGCCAGAGCTAAACAAGTCGGAGAACAAGTCGTTTCGAGAAGTGGGAATCTCTCGCTCCAAAGTGATACTCGGCCACTCGTGATATATTTAAACACTCCAACACGCTATTAATACAATATTTAAACGTCGCATATATGTGACATTTATATGTAAATTTAAAACTTGTTCGAAAGAAGTAAATAATCTCTCTAAGGATTCCCTGTGGATCTCGCGTCGATTATCCCGTTCTTGTTAACTAATGAAGCGCGTGATAAAGTATAATCAAAAACTGCGCAAAATTCACATTCATTCCTACGGGGAATATTGCTTTTCCAAGTTTTTCTCGTAGCCTCGAAGAGTAGATACGCTAAAACCTACGCACGTCAGTCTAGTTTCTCGCGGAATCGACGTGCCGTTCCCCGTGGGACGATCATCTCCTCGAGTCGCACAACGCTCGCGCGTACGCACGTGCTTGTATGCGGATTGTGTACGCACACGAGAAGCTTGCAAAGAGGCGCGTGTAATCTGTTGCGAAACGGTTATGCCCGCGTGTGCATGCGAGCTTACGAGCGTGACACCTAATCGAAGGCCAGATAGAACGACACGACGCAACATATACACACACGCGCGCGCAAGATGAGCGTGTCGCCACAATCGGGTCCTTCCTCGTTGTCTTTATACGGTTCGCTGCGGAATCACCACATGACCGAGCGAAGCCACTCCGTGCACTTCCGGTCTCTATCCGCGGAAGTCGCGCGGAATCCTCGCAAATATATCCGGAAGTATTTCAGATTAAGTGGTCGAAAACATTTGTCTATGCTTATAGCAATATAGTTTTTTTCAACGTAGACATTTATGTAGAATTACTACACATAACAGGAAAAACAGTGTTGCTATTATACGGCCAGCAAAAAACATTTGTTGCGTCTCCTAAATTTTTGTTTCATCGACAAAGTATTTTGTTGGCAAAACAAAAATTTCAGTGAGCAAATTTTTCTTGCTGTTCGTACGTAGTCTTTTTATCGCTTCGTGTTCATAAAAAAAAAAAGAAGAAATGACGGACTGTCGTTTTTAAACGCGTGTCAGACACCATTAGGGTGCACTTTGTTACACACAATCGTGCCGCTACTCCAATTTCCGCGAGCGAGGCGACATCGTACCCGCATTCGCTAGCGGAAGAACTGTTATTTCAGTCGTTCGTGCATATCGCGTGTTTCCCTCGAAGACTGTGCGTCAGAGAGTGCGACACAGTCATTTATCAAAAGAATCTTCTTCAGAATATTATCTTCAAAATTTATTTTTGTCTGTCTTAACGGAACAAATTCATTAAGGATATTGTCTCGCAATCTTGTTTCAATTTTCATTATTCGAGCATTATTAAATGCACGTTTAGAAACCGGAAAAGTACTATTATCCTACGAGATACATTCAATTCCTTCTCTTCTACGGCCGAGGTCCCGGAGCGATCATGGCGGCCGCACGCATCCGCATAGCTTCTCTCGCGCATCGGCATCTCCGCGCGTACACGAGCGGTTACCGGATGATGGATCATACGCTGATCACACAGCTCTGCCGCGGATGATGGATCATACGCGCGCGATCTTCTTCCTTTCTCTTCCGATCCGCACGTCTCTTCCCCTCTTCTCGTCGACAGGTATTTGCAATCCGTGTCGCGGTCCAATTAAAAAAAAAGAATCGAAAGAAAAAGAATTCAAGCAAGGCGTCCCACCGTGCGCCTGCAGGAATTTCCTATCTCGATACGCCAAGACGCCAGGAAGTGGACGCGCTTAATGACGGGGGTCCGGGCTCCTGGGCGAAATTGAGGGTGTCCTCGGCCGCGCTGCCTGCAGCTTTGCGCGCTCGGGCTACAACCGTTATCGGCACCTTCATCCTTCGCCTTCGTGTCGCACCTGTTCATGTCCGCTCTATCTCGTCAGGGCGACGAGAGACATTGTCGGTTTCACGGCACCGCGCGACAGCGTGACCGATCATCGTCGGTTATTCGCTGCGCGATCCTCACACTTTGTTCGCAAGAAACGACACCGCCGACTGATGTACATGAAAGTGTTATGTTTTACAGTGCGTACTTATGGATTGTTTTATTTATTCTCTCTCTCTCTCTCTCTGTGTGTGTGTGTGAGAGAGAGAGAGAAAGAAAGAAACTATTTTTAAACATTTTTGGAGTGTAACACTGTGCGATTATATCTCGCGCAACTTATTCAGTCGAATTTCTTTCTCGCCTCATGCACGTGCCTAAAACTCGAAGATATCCTCGAGAGGGAATAAAAAAGAAAAAAAGAAAAGCACAGACACGATAAGACGGGAGCCAGAGAAGCCGGAAAGACGTGGAATGCCAAGTAGCACTTGACGAGAGCCGAATAACACCGCGCGGCGGAGCTGTACGCGCGCGCTGATGTACCAGAGAGACGACAACGGGGCTTCACAACGCGGACATAAGCCAGACGCACGAAAGAATCCCGGAGAAGAAAACCAGAGCGTAACGACAGGCCAGATATGCATATATATGTATATATATGCAGCATATGTATATATATGTATGTTACAAGCAAAATGTGTTTTTATCGGTGCAGGGAGATAAGATTTCCCAGCGCGGCGTTCTCGCGATCCAGCAACTGATACGCCATCGTCGACGCGCGCGAACACCGCTGGGAACGTTCTAAGGGGACACTCGCGAACAAATTCCCGAATGTATTCCGATCTCTCCGCGCGGTATCGCATTCGTTATATACATATATTCTGACCGTTACGTATTATCGGTACACGCAATTTTCGTGGGTTTCGAACAAAGTTTCTCATGTGCATTTTAACTGACGCATTTAAGCGACAACGGAGTTGAACTCGACTGAGTTTTCGATCACGAAGCGAATAAATATTATAACACAAAATTGTGTGCTACGTATGCTAAAGATCTTATTTTTCCGCACAAATTTGCTTTATCTCTAGGTCATCACTTTTAATCCGCACGCGAGATATTGTATAAGTCACGCGACGATATTTTAAAGGTGATATAATTAAAGAAATTTTTGTGTTCCTCAACCAGCGATGGATTTTGCTTATATTTTGTTTGACTTATTTTTGACTTGAATAATCGAAATGTTTGGAGCACGTAAAAGAGTTTCAAAAGTTAAATTCACACATTTTTATTGTTCTCAATTCACGAATACAGTTTAAAGCTACAAATAACCTAGGTCTTCGATCGAATTAGCACATTGAATCCGGCGATATTCCACACGGCAAAACTCTCGGTGGTATCGACGTCTGGTGTTTGCGTTCAACAGTTGCGTGCAGATTTCCTGGTAAGTCCCATAACAAAGTCATTTACAAAGCGTACGGAGCGGATAACTCTGAGATAAACTTCGAAAGTTATTCTTAGCAAATTTTAGGTACTTGTTGAGCAAAAAAAGTGGTAAAAATATTAAATTTTCAAATCTCAGCTGCTGGATCGTGGATTTCACGCGACGAAGATTATTCACGTTGCTCCCGAATATTGTGAATTCATTTGTACACATGCCTTACTCGTCTACATTAGCAATTGATTTTTTTTTTTTTTTTATCTACACAGCAGGGCTACACGAGCCATAAGGTTTCGTGATAGCGCGAGACAAAAATAGCAGCATATGCTCCGATCGATCGCTGTGCACTTATCAGTTGGCACAGAATATTGTTTAGAGAAGCCGTTAACCCCCGTCACCTACATTCAGGTCGTTATACATACAACCGTACCTTATCAGTCGTTTGCGAACACTTTTGCGTCCGTTCCCCCGGTTTGTTACTTTCATGGAAAAAATTCTCGGAATCTCTCTTTGATCTTCGATATTAAAAATTTATCGAACTTTTTGGAGAAAAAGCGGTAAATCCGATGAAAAAGTAACTGAACTTGTGCAATATTTTTTGACATTAAAAAATGCATTTTTTTTAAACAATCTATCGAGAAGGAAATTAAGATCTTGAAAAATAAAGGAAAAAATCGTCAGGAAAAGAATCAATTAAAACAAATTCCGTTCTTCTCAAAACGAACTATTTATGTATTTCTGTTAGTACTTAAATACTTTAGAATATACAAGATACTAATCGTTCGATCAGTTATCCGAGGAATTTCCTCGTTTCTTGAAGTTTCTTCTTTGAAACTTTTGGGTTTTTTTATGACCCGGGACGCATATACAAATCTCTTTCTAGATATAATCCAGAAATGAAAATCTTGTAAGAAGAGAAAAGTGAAGAGGCGAGTGATTTGTCGACGATGGCTGAAACAGGACAAAAACGGGGCGCACTATGTCTTCGTGATAAGATTACACAAAGCGAGGGAAAACACCCGTTGCGAATTATCGCAAAGAAGGTAAACGTTGTGACAGTTAAACACAATGGAAGACAAAATCCACATGGCAACGTTTAATATTGTCGTTTGTACAATCGAAGTTTATATCGCAATCATTTAATCGCAACGACAGATTTTACGCGGAAGAGATTGCGAACAATTCAAGCGCGCAGAAAAAAAGGACACTAATCGCGCCTCTTTTACTGGCTTCTAAATTTTCAATGATGAAAATCGCTTCGCGATACTGCGTACGTGCGCGAGAGAAACAGAAGGAAGCTATTTCTCGCGCGCGTTTGCCGCAAACCGTTGTTTTCTTTGTTTATTCTCAAGGCGGCCATTAACGACCATCTCCGGCTTCTTTCTTACCTGCCTTCACCAACTACGGAATTTTCTCGTTCTTTTCCGCCACGGCGAAATGGATCCTTACGCACTACATCAGCGTTCGCGCGCGCGTTTATTTTATACGTAGTATATATATAAATGTTTTATATCGCGCGAAGTTTTTAAACGCCACGAGCGGCAAAATCGAGAGCGAGGAGTCCGCGGAGAGATCGAGCAATTAGCAGTACGCGTTAATATACATTTCTTTGGTACACACACAGTACTTTTTTAATTAATTTGAAACCTCTTAATAATTATCTGCAATTACTCTTACTTACTCTTTTTCTTCGAGATTGCACCAGAAACCTACAGTCACTCTACTTGGCCCGATATTGCGCGGTCCGGAAAAAGAAGTCACGCTTCGCGAGATTCCCAAGAGCGATCGCATCAGCGCGTTTCTTTAACGAGGGTAATTTCGGGGCACCGCGCGACATCACGATCTCTGCGTCTCGCTCCGATTCTACTTGTATACGCATGCAAGCAAGCACACGCGGGCGGGCGGGCGCACACACACACACGTTACGGGAATTTTTGCACCTCTCCTTCTCTCCGTGAGAAGAAACGTTCGCACGGTAAGACGCGCTGATATATCGTGTCGAGGGATGGGAGGGTACGAGGGAATACCAAGATCCACCTGGTGTATATTCGAGCACGCGGACAGGGCACGCATGGATGACTGAGAACACTGGTTCCGGAGGACGATCTTGATCGCGTACGACGACGACGTGAGATCGCGCAAGCGAGAAACGAACATCTCGCGAATCCCGCGATCCCCGCGGCATAAATCGCTTCCTCCGATTTCCTTCGCGGGAAACTTCTTTTTCCTCGAAACGAGGCTCGCTAATCCCCCATTAGATCCCATTACGTGTGGGTCTCATCGCTTCCTGTGTAATTACGCGCGAGGTCGCTTTTGCATGCATCCCAGGGATGTTCGCAGAATACACCGAGAAGCATTTCGGAATTTGCATATTTGATCGACTGGTTTTTCTGAATATTTAACTAGCACTTGAGAGATCTACGCGCTCGAACGGTACAAGGTAAAGACTATTTTTAAATCGTTGAATATTCGCCTAGTCTGTGCGGATTCTGGAATATTTTTTTACTTGACAAGTTTACAAATTTACAGAACTCCGATCTTGCAATCTCTCTCTTTCTCCGGTGGCGATAAGTGTGAACCGGCTTTTAACCGATGATTTCGTAACATCGTGTCCGGAGGTCAACGACGGAACCTTATTGCGCGCCGCTCCTCCCGAATCGGAGAATATCGCCTTTTTACCGGCGTTAATTAATCGCGAATCTCGATTTGCGCGGGATATAGTCGGGTCCTCCCATTAGAGCTTAAAAATAATTGAACTGGATTCCAGCGTGTCAAAGGCGGGCGCATCGGTCCCATATCTGGGGCCCCCGCGCCTGCCCTTTTCATTTCGTTCATTAGTCAACGGTCGCTTGCTCGGCGATAATCTCGTCAGCAGCTGGAATCATTTCAGGTCCCCCATTAAAAGCCCCGCGGCCTTTTTATAGCAAAACATCAAAATATCGTAAAACATGTAGAATTGTAATATGTGTAATAAACATGAAATTAAAAATACATAAAAATCACAAGAAAAAAACTAGGAATTTAATCTTAGAGAATAAAAATTAAAATGTAATAATATAGCAATGCAAACAAAAAATAGCGAAATAATCAGCAACTCACCGGTGTCCCTGGTACGAAGTTTTAACGAGCTTCACGGCGAAGAGGAACTGTATGGCGCAGACCAGGAGGCAGCAGAGATTGAGGGAGAGCGCGAGGGCGCACAACGCCAAGGTGACCTCGTAGATGATCACGAACTCCTCCGGGCTTATGAGATCGTTGGACGTGACGGTGAGCGGCGAGATTTTCAGCAGGAAGATAACCGAGAGCAGGGCAAGAAGAAGAGACACCAGGCACAACAAGCCGAGGCTCGTCAGCATCTCTTTCACGCCGGCCCCGTCGCTCCGACGGAGATTTCGAGACAGGGATGAGGACCAAGAGGTATTCAGGGGTATCACCGTCGGACCGCTGACTACCTGACCGGAAGTTAAGACCGGAAGTGCGGCAGGTGTGGCAGGTGCGGGCGATGGCGTAGTCTGGCTCGGCAGCCGCGACAGCCTGGAGATGTCAAACCCGCCATTCGCCTTCGGTCTGTCCTGATGAGGGACGTTAGTCTGGGAGATCACTGTGTGGACAACCTGACTCACATTGTTGTTGTTGTGATTATTGTTGTTGTTGTTGCCGTTGTTACCGTTGGCGCCTCCACCCGGACTGACGCTGTTGACCGAGTGCTTGGACGTCGACAGTGTCGACAGATTGAGCGCGTGGGAGTGGTTCAGTCGTTGCGACAGGTTGTTGACGCTGAGCTGGGAGTGGTTCAGCGGATGCCGGTGCGTCGATGAGGGTGTCGTCGCCGATTGGTGCACGGCCGCCGATCTCTGCGCCACAGAGTCGTACATGTCGACGCCGCCGTTGTTACCGCGATGTCCGGTGACGCGCGTCGACGCGACGCTCCCGCTGTAGTGATGATGATGCTGCTGCTGTTGCTGCTGCTGCGGCTGTTGCTGATCATGGTGCAGCGAATTGTTGTGCAGGTGATGATGATGGTGTCCGCCGTGCAACGAGCCCGAGCTCGTCTGATAATCATTGTGATGATGCCTGGAGCCCGCTGACGACGGCTGCCCCGTCAGAATGTGCTTCAGCATTACTCGACACGCTGGTGTCACGCGAGATAAGATCTCTTCTCTTTCCACGCCAGTTGCTGGTCCTTACATGGCGGTCTCGTGATGACACAAAAATCGGCTGGATCACGCCGAATACGTGTCATAGCACGTGGATAACAATATGAACCCCGTTTTCCTTAGACAGGGGATTTGTCGCGCCAGAGAACGTAACTTCTTCTTACCTCCTCATCACCAGTAAATTGCTCGTTGAAGTTCTCCCACATGTAAACACGTTAACTTCAATTTTCTTCGAGGCAGCGTCTTCTGAAGAAAATCACTTTTCTCCTCATCACGAATGTTTCACAACAAATCACCCATTTGAACTCGCGACTCCACGCAAAGAGTTCACATTATATCACGCTTGTTGATTCCAACGATTTTAATCAATTTTATTCTCGTTCACTTTTTGCCGCGAAACAAATCACCTTCGAGATTCAACCTTCTTCGTAAATCCGTCGTCGTTTGTTCCCGTAGGCATAGGAGACACGTCGTTTCCCGCGGTTGTTTTCAACTCTCGCGGAAGAGGCAGACGAAGAAAGGGGACGTTTATGTGCGAGTTGAGGTTGGGCGCAGCGTTCCCGGGCTCAGCGAGTTGCTGCACACCAGTTGCTCCACCATGGCGACGGCATCTAACAGGCTGGTGGGCGCTCACATATCGGGTTCACGGCGGTGGAACTATGCGACGACGACGGGCGACGGGACGGCGTTTGCTAAGGGCATGATCGGGTCGATCGTGGCTTTTTCCTCTCCTTTTCTCTCGCGTTTTCTTTCTCTTTATCGGCAACGGCGACGCGATCGGCGTGCGTGCGTGCGTGCGTGCGTGCGTGCGTTAAGGCGGCTGCAGGCACGATTTTCTACCACCGTCGTCTTCTTCTTCTTCTTCTTCTTCTTGTCGGGTACGCGCGAGCTCGTCAGCCGGCATAGCTTCCGAGATGGTGCCGGCGGTGCCTCTGGAACAGGTCGGAGGAAATAATTAATGGACCGACTGTTCTTCCTCCCCCCCCCCTTCTCTTCGCTGTCGGTCGTTGAATAGTCAGGCCATAAAAAGAGCAGATACGGGGGAGTGTAACGTCTACTACCGGCGTGTCCCGACGTGACCGAGATGTACGGAAAACGTATTTCTCTCCTCGGGATCTCGTCGTCGAGCTTCGCTCCGCAGGTAAAACGCGACCCGCGTCTCGCGCGCGATTGGAATTTCTTTTAATTCTCAATTCTACTCCCGAGTAAATTTATGTGTGTTTGTCTCTGTGCTTCTCTCGTAAGCTGAGGTTTACACATTTCTTTTTTCACATTTTTCATTCCACTAAAATTGTACTTAATTCCGAGAACTCGCGGCGGCGCAATTAAAAAGATCGCGGCGGCGGCAGCAGCGGCGGTGCGCGTGTAACACTTAGCGAGCAGACGATGACCTTTAGCGGCTCACTCCGGCTCGCACGCGCTCGCGGAAAAGCCGTCCGCCGATACGAGTGGCATGCGGCTGTGAAACCCGCGTTGCCGGCGTGTATATCTGATCGCGACTCGAAGAATCCCAGAACGAATCGTCGATAGACGAGATAAGGAAACCACAGGGGAAAAAAACTAGGCGATCTAGCGGTTTTGCTCGGGAAAATCGCGTCAATGTGTATTTTATTATTTCAAGTTTTATTACTTGCTGTAATAGCTCGCGTTATTATTTATACGACAAGATTACAAATTATTTGCGACAATTATTTAACGGAGATGGGATGTCAGTTTGAAGATCGTTCGTTTTCTGAAAAAATTCGATTTTTTATTTAAAACATTCCTTAAGCGGATCGCGGAAAACCAACCGACTGCTTTCGATCGAGAGGATCTCGATGCAGCAATACTTCATTACCGTGTGCTCGCATTATTATCACTTTCTACGACCGCGCGCACAGCCTCTCCCGGGGGCTCGTTGTTCATACACTTCCTCTCACTCGGCACGAGCGGGTCACGCGAGCTCGCCTCTGCTTATCTAACGGAATGCCATATGGGGCCGCCCTGGCTCTCTATCTTAAGTGCAATTAGAAATTCCTTTCGCGAGCTTTGAGACACAAATTTTCTTTAATTATTATGTTGTTGCAAAAATAATGATATCCGCATATGAATACACGAAGATTCCGCACGTGTGTGTGTGTGTGTGTGTTGTAATTAAAGTAAAGCAATTTTGAACGAGACATTTTATCAAATAATTTATCTATATATAGATATATAATTATAATCTACGCGCGTAAATTATTGTCCTGTCATTCGTGAGAGAACAATGTGAATGTCGCCGCATCACGTTTGCCATAGTTGATGTTAAGCAAGCGAAGTTGAGAAAAAATGAAAAAGCGTATTAAACATGCCGCGGAAAAGTAACGTCAGTTTTCAGGCACTCAATTTCATGCAATTTCACGCAGCGATTAAACGGATGGCATGTATTCTTTATTGAACATGCCATTATTGCGCGCGGACCACGAAGAGACTGTCATTACGGATCGATGAACTCAATAGCATCGTGTGACGCCTACATGTCGCGTGGAAACATATCCGCGGTGGTTTATTTTTTATTTATTAATTTTTTTTTTTCATTTTGTTTCGCGCGCGCTTGAAAAATTTATTCGTACAATTTACTCGCCAGTTTTTCTCTGCAAGAACAAAATTTTCGTTGAAATAAATAATGTTGCAAACAAATTCTGCAAATTATGTCGCACAAATAATGTAATTTTGAGAGAGGGAGAGAGAGAAAAAACCGATATTTTATCTCCTGTGTGTTACCTCGTCAATTATCAATACAATCAATTGACGCGTCTCTTTATTACTTAACTGGAAAACATCGATCAAATTTCTGTGTACATCTCCTCTCGCGCGATATACCGTTAACTTCCGTACTTTACAGCGTACTTCGCGACGTTCGACTTGCGACTCGCGTTTCGGTCGTTCGCGCCAAAAAATCGATGCTATTTTCCAATCGCACAGTTTACACAAATTGTTCTGTAATTAATCCATAGCGCGAAACCCAGTGTTGGAAATCAGTGCACTTATTCCGTATCGTCTTATTCAACTGGAGAGAATCTTTATCAAGATTTTTTATATTTCTCGAATTCCGAGACACTCTCCGAAGAAACTCGGAAGTTTTGTATACAAGACATTCCTTATTTTATCACCTGTGTAAAACATCTGTCCTCCGACTCTAACGTAAATACGCGGCAGTCGCGGTCGTATCGAGCTCGCTTTCTTCTGCCGCTCGTTAGACACGTATAAAGAAAGAGAATTGAAAGAGAAGCGTGCGATTATTTAGAAAAAAGAGAAAAAAACAAGCGCCCGTAACACGTTTGCGTAAAATCCACGTTATTCATCGTCCGTGAACCAATTACACGTTAAATGCGATCCTACGTGCATCTCGTGGTCACGGTACCCTATCCTATCCTATCGGCATCCCTATCGAAGGTGATCTTCCCGGCGTAACATGATTCGATCCCGCAAATTCCTTCTCTCTTTCTCTCTTTCTCCCTCTACCGCTACGCGCGATACACCGGATCGCGTGCTGCGATCCAGAACCGCAAGATCGGCTATCGCGGGCCGCGAGCAGCTCTCTCTCTCTCTCTCTCCCTTTTTCCCTCTTTCTTTCTTCGTTGTCAATAGTCAGGCTTGACTCATAGAAACGGGTTCCGCTCGCATTCCGGACATCCAGCCTGTCGCTCACGGCGGAAAGCGCATCGCCGCATCGATATCTGCGCTTCTACAGACTAGCGTGACGAGAGCAGGATTTCCTCTCTCCCCCCATCCTCCCCAATGCACTCACGAAGAGTGTGTACGCTCGCGGAATGTTTTACCAGATCTTGAAAAAAAAAAACAACTTTTCGCAAAAACACGATCGAGGGGAAAAACGAAAATAAAAAACAAAATTCTGCAAAACGAGTGGCGGCGCCGCGCACAGTTCGCTCGCCAAATTGATTGCTCGTTCTTCGCCGAGGCATTAATCGACAGACACGTCGATATAATCGGCAAAGACGTCCATTGTTCGCGACTGTAAAGTAAGGATGACGTATAGGCTTCAGCCGCGCGCGGGTATTATACACGTATATACAAGCCGGTGTGTTTGAGTTCTCCGTCGCGCGCGCGTTTACGACCGCGTGATTTGCATGAAAACAGAGAGAATTGCAGTTTAAGGAAGTCGCTTATTAACGGCAACTACGATATTGTCGGCACAATGCCATTGACATCATTATCGTCGTTTCCCATCGCTTCGCTCACGAGAATGAGGATTAGAATCTCTAACCAGAACGTGTTACTATCATATCGTATTGATTACTTGTAGTTCCATTATCCCTCGCACCGAAATTACAGGTGATTTTTTCAATTTCCATATTATCGACCAAATAATCGTGTAGGGCTATATTTATTTTTTTATTTTTTTTTTTTTTGATTTATGAAATTTATTTAAAATATATTCAAGTCGCGATAAAAGTTCATCTTTCCATAAAACCATGATTTTTTTTGCGCGCGCGTTCCATCTGCGCAGACTCCGCGAGATGTTGTTTCAGCGCTTACGGCGCGGTCAGCGAAATTATTATGGGATTACGTGCATGTGCGAGGTTTCGCCGGCTGTACGCGCGCAAGCGAAGTCCTATGCGCGCACCGCTCTTATCCAATTTCACAACTTCGTCGTCTTCCATTGCGGTCGCGGCTCCGTTTTCTTCCTTTTTATTTCCCGTCGGCGGGTTCGTAGCCGACGACCAGCTCTCTCGGCCGATATCGCGTCCGGCAATCGATATTTACAAGATAAATAGATCTTTTCTCTCCCCCCTCCCCCCCGAATGGTGAACATATACTCACTTATTGTAACGATACACTCGCGCTGTCACATCGTGTGTATGTGTTTCAATTCGTTTGTTCGCGCGGATTGTATTTCTCATTACATATGTCGATCGCGAACTACTATATAATTCACAGCTTGTCAGAATCTAAAACGATACGCAAGAAAATAAATCATTTTCTTGTATAATCAAGTGTGATGTCAAGCACATCGTGCGAATGAGCGAGCTACTCGCTCAAACTTGCGTTAATGATCTTGTAGCGTGTAACGATCCCTAGGAAGATATGTGCGTCGATATATAATCGCAAATGCGATCCATGCGCGACGCGCCATATCTAATATCTTTTGATCGGAGAACCGGTGGAATGCGGCCTTTACAAAATTTTTTTTCGAGAACTTCTAATGACCGTGTACGAACCTTGTACGAACAGAGAGCCTTAACTCAGCGACGTGCGAAGGAGGCACTCATAAATACGGTTGTAATGTCCCCATCGTTCCCCAAATGTATTTATGCTATCTCTTTAAGGACAGAACGCCGAACCTGTTATTGTGAAAAGATCCTTCGTCACAAAGCAGCTAAGTATAAAACTGAAAAAGATAAAACTAAACATCTTCGAAAGCAAAAAGAAAACGCAAAAGTATTTATGATAAAACTTTATTATCAAAATGCGTGAAAGGTGTGAAAAATCATCTGCCAGCACACACACATAGAAATTTTCAAAAACATTTTTTCTCCACAAATTTTACATTTTATACGTAACACACACACATTTTTGTCCCTTTTAAAGTTTTCGATTTGATATACAAACGGAAGCGGAATATTCGAGGATCATATGTTTGCGTCGCAAAATTGATGGCATTGTATTACCTGCTGTAGCGTACGACTTGCTCGGCATCGTCGTGGAGCAGCTCCGCGATCGAGTGAACCAAGCAAGCCATCCGGACAGCTCGGTCTCTCGCGCACATGGCTGTTTCCGTTTCTACGTAACGGACGCGATAAATGGGCACCGTAGGGGAGATCATCTGGCATCTGCTAGGCTAGATCTGCGGCAAGGTCAATGATTTTCCGACCGCGGACCGATGAACTTGCGCCTCGTGCCAGTGTACGTACATCGGGTCGCGCGGAGTCAGATCCCAACATGCTGAGGCACAGAGAAGAGAGGGAACGGCAGAGGAAAGAGAAGAGAGAATAAGAAAGAAAGAGAGGAGGACACAGAAGGCAAGGTCGTTGCCTAGATAACAGTTGCAAGGTACAGTTGGCTTGCATGCCTGTGCAATCTAAAGAGTAGAGGGATGCAAGAGAGAGAGGAAGAACTCGTGTGAGTGTAATAAAAAAAAGAAAGGGGAGAGAGAGAGAGAGAGAGAGAGAGAGAAAGGAAAGAAAAGGGCGCAGAAGCGAAGGCAAAGGGAGACGAGAAGTCTCATGAACCATGCGAAGAAGAGAAGGAAAACGTTCGCTAGAAAGAAGCAAGAGAACGCAGGCGAGCGCGAGAGAGAGAGAAAGAGAGAGAGAGAGAGAGAGAGACAAATCAGTGAGAAAAAAAAGAGAAAAAAAGGTTACGCTATCGGCGTGATATCTCTCCTTTTTTCTTCCGTTGGGACCGCTGCTACGGTTAGGGGACCGACGCGATGAGAGTGCGGTGATGTAAGAGAGATGTATCTACACACCGATGAGAGAGAGAGAGAGAGAGAGAGAGAGGAAAGGGAGGTTCTTCTGTGCCCCTTCCTTTCTTCTCCGGCCGCGGGGCCGTAGATCCGATCTCCCTCTCGACGCGTCGGGTCCTTCATTGCCCCCTCCCCTCGGCCCTTTGCCTTCTGCGCTCCGCGTACTTTTTCGGGCCCCATGTTTCCTGCCTCGTCCTGGATCGATCCAAGAGAAGGTTCTACGCACCGTGCCCGTCCAAAAGCCCACTGAATTTAACGTGGCAGGTGCCTGCTGAATGGACGGAGCTAGGGCTCCGCGTTCCCTTCCCACTTTTTTCCTCCTCACTTCCCACCTTCTCTCCTTCGCTTCCCGATCCCGCTTCGTCTTTCTACCTGCTTGACTTTCTCTGTCTTTCCTATCTATGCGACTACTCTCCACTATCTATCTCTCTCTTTCTCTCTTCGTCCCGCTCGATGATGGCTGCGATTGCTCTTGCTTGCTTTATGGTACACGAGAAATGCTCGACGGCCGCTCTCAATCATTTACAGAGAGTCACTCCGCGATGACGAGATCTTCACGGATCTTCTCTCTTTCTGTTTTTCTTCCTTATTTTTCTTTTTTCTCTTTTTTTTTTTTTTTCTTTCTCTTCCACCTCCACACCAAGACCACGAGATGACGTTTTGCACGATCCGCTGTTTCGCGGAATCACGCGTAGAGAGAAGCAGGCCGCGTGTAGCAGCAGATCGCTACTACCTGCGATGCCGCTCTCTCGAGCAAACAGGTGAAGAGGCAGGCAAGCCTGATGTCTAACAGACTACACGGCGGGATCGTGAATGATTTCTCCGGAATGTGACGGAAACTCGTTGGGGAATTTGGCTGCACAAAGTAGCTAGAAACCGACAATACATCTGGAGGATATCAGAGAGAGTTACTTTGTTCAGCCAGAATTCGTACACATTACGCCTATACATCTTTTTTTTTTTCATTTTTTATTTTCTTTGTTTATTCGACTACCTCACAGAAGACTGACGGACATTGTATTGGCGAGCAAATTTTCTTTCCGCGAGTATAAAATAAGCAGAGAAAACAATATTTTTTTCTTCTTTTTTTGTAGATTTTGTTCTATCACATTTTTTTATTACATTCTCTCTCACGTTTTATATTTTTTATTAGTGCTTTTTCTCATAATTCTCATATCTTTCAAGTAATTCTCTGTTGCATTCTAACTGAATTTCTGTGATTGTAAGTAAGAACAGATAATTTAATCAGTGTCACAAAACCGACGCACCGGTTGTGTGTCTGTCCTACCTTGTAGAGAAGATTGCAGATTCGACCGCGAACAATGCGGTCGGTTCGGGAGATGAGAAAGTATAGTCGGTCGGGAGGAGAGCGCCGGTCGGGATCGGGCAAAGGTAAGAGAGAACGCGCAAGGAAGAATTGTGGGAAAGGAGAGAAAATTGCAAAACGACATACCGTACGACCGCACACGCTGAGAAGAATAATTCCATGGCTTAAAGTCGCGCTTTTGGCCTCGCACCACAGTTTAAAGTGTGACGTACAAATATCTCAGCGATTTGTTACAAAAATTAACAGGATATCAAATAATAGTAATTAATGAAATACAATTTTAAAAAGCATGAAAGTCTTATCTAAATCTTAGAAACTCATTAAGAAAAATTATTATATATAATTACAGAAAACTAGTTTTATATAAATAACAATAAAAATATAACAGTACAAATATTTTTAATAGAGAAATTTGTCATTAATAATTTGTACGCGTCAAAGAGCAATACATCGCCCATTATATTCAACCACGTTTTATTTTCGAGTCTCAGAATGTTTGCCGCAAAAACGTCCTCGAACGCAAAACGTCGGTGGTAATTACCTGCATTACACGCGGCTCCTTTGCGTGCATGCAAAGTGTGTTAATACGTGATTTATCGGAAGAAGAAAGAAGATATATAGAATTATCGCGCGCGCAGCGGTGCCCCGCGCCGATATATCAACGAAGACGAGGAAACGAGTCTTTGCGGTCAACGCTTGAATACGATGCCACACGCTGCCACTTTACGGGGCAAAATCTCGAGGGTGGTGTGATGTTCTCCTCTCCGAGGAGGAGAAGGGGCAACAGGTATTAAAGCCGAAACGCGCGCATCTCGTATTTCCGAGCTGAGGAACTAAAAAAAAATAAATAAAAATAAAGGCTGAGTGCCCGTAAATCGGATCGCGATAGAACAAGATACGAGTGTATCTCCTTGTCGCAGGATATCGTCACGAAAGTGACTGACAAGCTTAGGGTGAAATATCGTGTTACATCCCTTCCCCAGAGCAGTTTCTTGCGAGTGCATCAAGACGCGATGCGCGCGAGAAACTCAACTCGTGAATATTGCGCGAATATAATTGAGGCTTAAAAAAAACATATATAGTAGCTTTTTTCTCATATGTTGAACATTTTTCTGAATTTTTCTATTTTATTATCTCAGACACTCTATCATAGCAACTTATATTCCATTTGTCTCCCCCAAAAAAATGAATATTTACATCAAAGGGTAGAGAATGAGAAGCTTCGAATTTTTTCACAAACATGCATTCTTATTGCGCAGAATGCACCTGCTGCGAAACTGCAGACTGTGTTCCGGCTATTATCGCGATTAAACGTGCGCCTACCATTGTCGGCGAAGATGAAGACGAGCTTGAATTCGCATTCTCGCACGAAGCTCGCTTTTCATCGTTTTTCCGACTATTTGTCGACTTTGACATTCCCTCACGTACAGATAGTGTTGTCTCTTTTTTTTCGAAAAAACAAAAGACAGTCGTAAACTTGTCTCTCCTTTTCTCTTTCTCTCTTTCTTGTTCGGGCGTGTTTCAGGCCTCTTAATAATCCGACCTTGAGCCAGAACTAAGGAGCGCCTTCTTTGCCGTCCACGGGAGAGACGCAACTTTTGTGGTTGTACCTTCGTCATCAGGGCTCAATCTGCAACTTGACAGTGCCAAGTCACTTTCGTGGCCGCATCCGATTTGGAAGATGTCGATACGTGTTTAATAAGAATCCATCGACGTGTGGAATTCGCGGAATGTCGGGATGAAATCGTACTCTCTCTCTCTCTCTCTCTTTCTTTCTCTCATTTGGCGATTAATTTCGTGGATATTTCGCGGCACGCGCAACAAGATACGAGTTTGTTTTCTCAGGACAGAACAGATTGCTATGGGTTATCTAACGGCGATAACAAACGAAGACGTGTGGGAGCACACGGCGTCGTACGCTCGCTCGACGATAAAAAAAATAGGTCGTGATGTGTTTTGGTGTGAATACGAAACGGCGCCGAACTCTTATGGCAGTGACGTAAGGCGCGAACTAATCTCGTCCGTGACCTCGTTATGTTGCGCGTTGTTTTTTTTCTTTTTTGTAATTTATTTATACGATCAAGAACACTATCTGGGTTCGTCATCGCTCTCTGGTTCACGATGTCACAGCTCTCTCACGATCGAATCTGATCGAGAGTTAAATTTTCAGCTGACTTTCGGGTTTAGATTATATTCAAGACGTTAAATATATCACATCAACACGAGCTAAAAATTCAAAGCAGCTCAAACTCCAGCGCGAAATAAGACTCGCAAAAATACTACGTGCAAAATCGCGAGTATTGACGATCTTCTTTGCGTCGCTAAATTCGTTTTCTCCGAAAATAAAGAATCTGCTAATCTTATTTTCTCGAGAGTCAAACATTTCTGACGCAAAAATCAATCGACGACGGTAAAAAAAGGGCCCAAGTTTTACTATTCACCGCGCGGCTGACACACGCCGCGTGTCGCGCGTTCACGAGAGTTAACGGAACATTTTTATCATCTTCGCATGATTTGTGTAATGTAACTTATATTTTATTAATAAATACGATCAAGCCGTATCAATAAAGCGCGTAGCTAAAGCCCGCGCACTTGTGAATAGAGCTCGTATATATTCCCGTGCATATGCAGCACAGAAATCTGGTCTCAACCGAAATTATACCGGTTCGGTAAGAGACGAACGGAGCTCGAAACACTCCGCACACGACAGAGAGAGAGAGAGAGGAGGAGAGAAGCGTTATTTATTAAGCGCTTCGAGAATATCCTCTTTTAAGCACAAAAATAAGCATAGAAAAAAATTATTTAGCGGTAATATGTAAATCATTGAGTGAACGTAATAAAAATAGAATTGAACCAAAAACTAAAATTTAGAATAATAGATAAAATATCACAAATGTAATTAGACTCCAAATGCTACTTTGAATTACTACTACCGCCGAGCAAGTGTGCATGTATCATTGTTTTGAACAATTCCACCGATTTGAATGGAGCAAATACACTCGAAGAAACGCTATTTCGTATCGTTCTTCGATGGTACGTAAACGAGAGAATTTTAGCGCGCGATACAGAAGGTGGTTACGATATCTTTCGCTGCAGACACTGGTACATAATCTTTTCTGTTTTGCCGCGCGAAAATGAAATTCTTCGTACAAAATCCAAGGCCGGTATGTTACTAGAATTCTGTGCATCGGACAGAGCCCGCACTAAGAGTACGTTACTCTCAGGTAATAAGAGAGAAAGAGATTCCCGCGCGCCTATCCGAAGCCGCGCGCGACTATCCGCGGCGATTTGGCGAAAGGAATCGAAAACGAGAAAGAGACGGTGATTTCCAACGGACAGGGGAGCAGAGAGAAAGAGAAGAGTCAGCGAAAGGGCCTGGTCTCGAAGTCCGTCCCTGGTCGGGTAAGCAAAACCGGGCGGGCAGCTAACTCACCTCGTGCCACATTCCGCTGTGCTGTACCACCGCCGACGACGACGACGACGAGGAGGACGACGACGACGACGACGAGGAGGACGACGACGACGACGACGACGACGACAAGGAAGAGGACCACGACAATCAACGGCGAAAATCACGTTCCTTCCGTCTCACGTGGGAATTCTTTTTCTCTTGTTCGGAAAAAAAGAGACAAACTATTCAGCTTAAAAAACTTGGAGATCGGTGGCACTCTTCTTTCTCTTCTCTCTTTTTTCTTTCCTCCTCGCAACACCTGCACGCGCGCGCGGCCGCAAACGTCGCGCCGACGATGTCGCTTTTCAAATTTTCAAACCCACACACGTACGACGCACACACACACACACACACATGCAGCAGAACTCGTGCACCGGGAATGCGCGCGCGCACGTACGTACGCACGCACGCACGCACGTGAGGGATGCCTGCTGAAGCGATCAACCAACCAGCCGAACTAACTAGCCAGCCAGCCAGCCAACGGGGCTGCCCGCATAACCCGCGCGCGCGCGCATACACACTCGCCACCAACGGGTTTCTCACGACGAAACGTCAACGGACACACTCGCTCGGCAGCTGCACGCACACACTAGCCTCGCGGAGCAGGCACGTCCCGTCACGCTGCACGATTACGCACAGACTGAACCGGCCGAGCGACCGACGCGGATTGACTCTCTGTTCGTCGTCAGCGGTCCCAAGCGCCAGACTCGAAGAGGCGGGGGTTGATCGAAAGAAACGTACCGGAGAGGCTCGGCTCCGCGCGTAAAACACAAGAGATCGGATGAAACAGAATGAAAGAATCATGAATTCGAATGGATCATCGTACATGAATTTTGATAAACGTATTAAATTAAAAATGTCTGTCAACTGATTGATCATTTGTCGGAACATTCGGCGGTTGTACCTGTCAGCAGAGTATGAATCAACCAACTTTATTTAATGTAATATATAATCGCTTTTACAGCTGAATGTCTCGTCCAGTGAAGTATACTGAATACACATAAAAGATACAATATAATGCGCATGAATATTTATCTCGTATATAATCGTACATCAATCAAAAATATTAAAATCATATGTGTAACTGCTTCTTCTTTGTTTTTTTCTTCCCCCCTCCCCCCGATAAAGATAAATTTACAACACACACTCTTAGTTTCTCTGCATCCTTGTCTTTAGAGCTAACTGACGATTAATGCTACCTCTAGACTATGCGCGTATTCGTGATTCGTGATTCGCGATTATACAAACACACTTTTTGCGTGTATTCGCGTAACTACTACGTAGCGCATCGCTACGAATCGCGAATCGCGAATCACGAATCACGAATACACGCATAGTCTATTTCCAGCATAAGAGATGTTGCCTGCTTTGAGTCCAGTTTTTTTTCTTTTTTACGTGTCACTTATGTCCGATCCTTGTCTCGCACAATGTCTATGAACAACCTATACGCAGTATGTCTCGATTATCACGCTACAAATTTCTAGATTTGTATTACAAGACATGTAACGCTTACTTATAAGTAGTTTTTTTTACGCTACGATCAAATGAAACCAACGGAGAGACCAACGGTGCACACCAGTAAGAGAAATTTTTTTTTTTTTTTTTTTTTTGTTAAAAGAAAGCCACTGTTACACTCGGTATCCTATATAAAACCTTACATGGAAACGTGTGTGTACATGTGTGTGTTACAGAATCACGGATCGTGCTTTTCGAGAGCAACGCGGATTCCGTCTTCCGGGATGTACTTCATATTTTCTTTATTTTATTTTTTTTTTACGTATAAAATAATTAAGAAATCCGTGCGCAAAGCATTACATTCATTCCCAGCTGATTTAAACGTCCATTTGTTCTTCTATCTGGAAAGTACAAATAACGTGTATACGCGCTACGAGGCTACAAATTACATCCGAAAACAAAAAAGAATGATCGACCGAACGCTCTGCGACGAATACAAATCTCTCAATTGATCGACGAAGCCGAGAGAAAGCGAGTTAAATAGCGGCAATCTAATATTCTCCATAGGTTCCGTTCATGCTTCTAAGAAACGTCGTAAGGATTTTAACGCTTTGAACTTTATAAACATGATCTTATTATTATTATTACTTTTTTTTTTTTTATCAATCTACTCGCACAAGTCTGTTTGACAACTTTCGTAAAGAAATCTACATAAAAGGACATCAACGGAGCTTACAGTTTAGAGCACATCGAAGAATATACACAGACGAGAATTAACAACAAAGTTTAAAAAGGTGAACAACTGATTACGAAACGAATAACAATGGCAATTATCAGGGTCGTGCAAAGGTAATGGGGAGAGGAGAACAGTCTTTATTAACACACTATTGTTTCTTTTCAATGTCTACATTGAAAAGTACGTATTTTATTAAGACTTCTGATTACTCGCTACAGAGCCGTCTTAGATAATAGTGTCACGTGATGTCAGAAAAAGCGAAGAAATTACGTGTACATAAAAACTCTTACTTCAAGATCAGTTTGACAATTAATAGAAAATTATATATACATAAAAACTTTTTTATTTCAAGATCAGTTTTTAGGCGTATATCTTGAAAAAAGGCTTTTTTTCTCGTGTATATTTATTTCGGAAGAATGTAAACTTCCGCCAAAAATTACACTTTTTTATTTGTCAAATATTATCTTTGATCAACTGTCGTAAATCATAATTTTCATTGGAAACACGCATACACTTAACAAGAAATAATTATCATGACTGATCGGAGAATCTCCCAAAGTCGGGAACTCTGAGGCGCTTTGCACGTTTCCCGTTTGCACATCCCTGGTAATCACCATCGACTTCTATTTATCGCTTAAAACACAAATCTAAATCAAATCAAAACAAGAAAAATCGCAAATTGAAAGAACGAGTAGCGTGTATTCCATTAAGACTGAGACACGGGAAAGGGAAAAGGGGGAGAGGAGAATATAAGTTCATAATTTTTGACAGCCAGTTACCTCAAATATCTCTCACATCTAACGTAAGAGGTAAATAAGGACAAAATTAATGATAATATTGGAATAACAGTATTGCAGATTGGTGGTTAGCTCATAGATACTTGTCCATTGGAGAGTAGTCTCTCAACGGCGGCGTTTATGTCTCCGAACGTAGCGATGAGCGCTGAAAAATTAGCAAGGATATTGTTGAAATGTTATTTTACTTTTTGTTCACAATAAAAAAAATGAAGTAATTAATTGTTACAATTGACATCGAAACTGACAGTACGACGCTGATTAAATTTTCTAACCTTGTAAATTAGCATCTCTATTAAGAAAACCCATAGCCGTAAGTTGCTCTAATTGTGCTCTGTAACGTTCTTCTGGAGGTACAGGTTGGCCGTCAACATCTACACCTTGATTTAATGCCATTGCAGAAACCTGACACGTAAAAATAAAATATTTGATAAGTCTATTGTAAAGTGAGGAATATATAAAATTTTGAAACTGAGAATAAACATGTTTAATACTCACCATACGTGCCATAAACTGAGAAAACTCATCCTGCTGATTAGTGTCCGATGATGGGTTAGCCGACACATTGCTATTCGTGCCTGTGGTATTCGGTGTTGCAGCCGCGGGTGCTGTGAGACCCATACTAAAATAATGCGCGCACTTATATTAAGCACCGACCATGCGACAAGCCTTGTAATTAGTGATACAATAAGAAACCAAAAAAAACTTACTTTTCCACGAGTTCCGGAGCTACGGTACGCAACTGTTCCATACCCTGCTGAATCTGCATGATAGCTGCTAAAGCATCTGGATTAGTGACAACGCTCTGTATTTGTGGATTCTGCATTTGTTGAATAAAAGCGGGCATCATAGCGCGCATCTGTTCCTGCATCTGCGGATTGCCACGTAGGAACGGATTCGCCGCGATAACTCGACTGGCCATTGCTGGATCGGCAGCCATCGCCTCTAACATGGATCTTGTGTACGGGGCGTTCAGCATGTTTCGCATAAGTTGCGGGTTTTCCATCATCTGTGCCGTAAGGCTTTGCATACCCGGAGAGTCTAACAAACCTCTGCTCTGACCCTGCTGCGCCGTACCGCTGTCGCTCTGATTCTGACTCCACGGATTCGGCAAAGGGTCCCGATTTTCCTGACCCTGTTGTGGATTTTGGGTGTCCTGATTAGAGGAATTGCTGTTCTCTACCAGAGCGGCAAACGGATTACGTCCGCTTGTCGCCGCTGCCAGCATCGGTTCCTGAATATCGCGGTACATGCGACGCAGTGCACTGTAGCCACCAGGTATGCTCTCTAGATTAGACAGTGCTCGATCGTGCGAACGCATCAATTCTTGAAGCATTGATGGATTACGCGCCAACTCTATTGTTTGCCTGAGAAAAACAATTTTTCATATTTAGGACTGAACAGTATTGTATAAATCAGATTGATTATCACAATAAAATTCGATTTATATAAGATAAATATAGATATAATAAAGATTTTTTCAATTTGAAAAACTGATATAAAATATAGAAACTTTAGTGATAGTTTGACCAAAAAGAGAATAATAAATACACACACACACACACACACAAAATTTAAAAGTCAAATAACAAAGTAAAACAAGAATAGAGTCTTTTTCTCAGCCTTTGTATTCAAATTATCCCTTAATTGAATTTTAATGACAATTTCACAATATGCATATTGTTATTTACCGTAAAAGTTCAGGATTGTTCATCATATGACTGATTTCTGGATTACGTTGCATTAGTTCTTGCATTTGGGGGTTTGCAACCACCAAATTACGTAAATTCTCTGGATTGTTCATTAGACTCTGTACAAACGGATTGTCTAGCACTTGACGCATGGTTTCCGGATTTGACAGTAATTCTTGTTGCATTCTTTGCTGTAAATCTATCATATTGGCTGTTCCCAATCCAAGCGATTCTAATCCTACCAATCCACCTAGACTACCCAATCCAAATGGACTGGCACTGATATTAGCTGTAATTGACAAATGTTTGTTAATTTAAGTCTGTGATATTATTCTAAATATTTTTACACTGTACTTTCTCTGTACTTTTCTGTTTTTAATATACAACTATATGTTAGTACAAAAAACAATAATAATAATTAAATAATTATGATAAATTAATTTTTATCATATATTAAAATTAAATTCAATAATTATATAAAATACATCTCTTTAATACTTTTTTATATTATCAAATAACTGTCTTTATGAATTTACAACTTGTAGTAAATAATTGTATATTTTTAAGAAATTGTTTCACATGTATATGTAAAATTAAAAAGAACTAATAGTTTTGTAACAATAAGACAAATTTTATTTAATTAGAAATGCTCCATTATATATACATATAAATATGTATATATAAACACATAAACACATGCGTACAGATATAAATATAAAATAAAATAAAATTGAATTAAATACCCTGTGGTCTCTGATTCTGATTAGATTCTTGCTGATTCTGCGTGGTGTCTGTACGCGGTGCTTTAATAACCAAATGCACTGCTAAACCATCCTTGATGTTGTGAGTTCCGAGGGTCTCGTGATCCTTCATTATCTTGCCAGCGAAAATCAGACACAGCTGATCGGTCTGAGCGCTGAACTTCTTCGCGACCGCCTCCTTGAACTGTTGTCGGCGTGCGAGAGAGAGAGAGGGAAAAGAAAAAGAAATTAGTGACATCGCGAAACTAACCCAATTCGTTTGACAGCTGATGTTTGGCGATGCGCCAAGTGAGTGGCGATACGCCGCAAACGGGAACGCCGGCTAGGACAATGTTTTGCACTTACGTCCTTTATCGTAGCATTTTCTTCGATCTCCACGCTCTGCTTCTCCTTCGGCGTTTTCACGGTGACGATGATCTTCTTCGGACCACCCTCCTGCTGGCCTTCTGCCATCTTGGATCGGTAGATGACTCGTTACTTTCGACGCTCGCGCGATCCTCGCCACGCTCGCACTCTGTCTCTGTCTTCGTCTCTCTCCCTCTTCTCGCCACCTCTCTCACTCAATCTCACGCACAACCACGGGAATTGCGCACCGTGTAAATATGTCGCGACGACACCCACAGCACCGATGACAACGACACTCCCCGCCCAACCTTGTCCGTTTGCTCGCTTGCTCGCTCGTTTGTTCGTCCGGAACGTCCGGTGCGCAAACACGCCGAGCACCGACGGGGAAACTACGTTAAATTTTTTCTAACTTACGAATCCCGGCCCCCCCGAGGAACTAGATGCACCGTGCGGCCAGACAGTAACCACGCACGATGGTTGCCGTTTTACCACGTTCGGCCATCACGCGATCGTCGCCGACGACGATACGAATAATCGCGAAACTCGCGGATCCGCTTGTGCACGCTTGTGACACTGATTTCTCGCGTACGATCGCACCTCCGTAAAACCACGTAATAAACCGATGATGGGGGGGTAAACGCAAACACCGCTAGGTTATGTCACGCTGCCACTACTGCAACGCGAAAGCACTACCGCGTCTGCGCACTCGGCTTCGCTGCGTAACACACGCGTGCGTATTTGCATTCGCGACGTTTGCATGTATGTAAAATTCACACCCACGTAACCGAGGTGCGTTAATAATCCGCGCAATGCGTCTATATTCGGAAATATTTTTACAAATCTTTTCTCTTTACATACTGTGGAAAAATAAAATGAGAATTGTTTTTTTTTTGTTTTTTGTTTTTTATCCAATACCTAGTATTCTAATCTTTTTTCCGAACTTACACAGACTTGATTCTTTATGAGCATACTCGTATACATTATAGCTTGCCGTGCTCGCTATTTTCTTACCTTACCGTTTTTAGAACGTGAAACATCACACGCGTATATCTTCTTCACACAAACACGCACACTTTCTCCTTTTCTCCAATAATTTAACGAGCCATGAAAACGCGAAAATAGCTACGGAGACAGATGATCAAAACTTCTTATGTGGGACGGGGAAGAGAATTACATACAGATTATTTTTCTCAAATGTTTATAAAGTTAATATATTCTAAATAATTAGCGTTATATCCGAAGAGCTAGACAGTTTCTCTCAATTATTTCTCGACGAACGTGAATGCAAAATATTCGTTCAAATCAACGCTTCCTATTCTTCGATAGCGCTAGAAGACTCGCTTCTGAACAGAACAGTTTGTTATTCTTCAACTGGATATATAATAGGGCTGGTGAGAACACACGTCGTCTGATATTATTTAAAAATGTTTACTTAAAAATACAATCCTTGTGAAAACATAAAAAGCGATATGAATGGTTACAGAGAGAAAAAAAACCAAAAAACAAAAAGTCATTTAGTATTACTTAGATTTCCCCTTCTGTGCTTGAAAAGGACATTTTTATCCAGTATCGATTTCGTCGCGGCACAACTCTGTCGATTTTCCGTATGTACGGGTTTCCAACCCTCTTGTCGTGCTCGCTCTTCACTTGGCTTGAGAGAATCGTTCCGGATATGCGACACCGGAACAATTGATGATATCTCCGAATGAGATTAGCAGCAGACGATCACGTACCAGTAATACGGTTCGGTTCAACCGTGACTCTTACTCGACGATTTCCATTTCAATTGAAATGATATTATGTGTTCAAGATTAACACCTGAGAAATAAATGTAAAAATATACTGCTGTGTAAAAATTAACTATCACAAAAACTATAACAAGTTTGTTAAAATTTGTTGCCTGTGTTGCTCGACTCCGATAATTGAGATTGAAAAAAAAAAAAAAAAAATTAAGTACCTGCACTTTTCGCTAATCCATCGGGACTGAAGGTCAAACTTCTCCTATCATCTATATCGCAACCGGTTAAGAGAGTCACCGGTGCTTCCCCGTCACCACCGGTGGAACCGCTGGTGCATTTTTTAGTGAAATAATGACAGCACTCCATTATTTGAAAAAACAATAACGCTTCCTTATCCTTTGTTTTCGGACCTTTTATCAGCGGTAGCGTCAATCGTTCACCCGATCTCTGCGGTCGTACAAATCTCGAGCCAAGTTTAAACTGATGCTCCAGCCAGCGCGTCGCGTGTCTCGCCTGGCTACTTACGCGTTTTATCTCGTCCAGGGCGGAAAACACTGTAACGTTATTGTTACGTTGAACACAGTATTTAATAATTATATCAAAAAGAATTTACATAATAAATACACAAACACATGTATTTATTAAATTGTTGTACTCACCAACAATGGGGATCACTACAATAAATTTTTTTGTGTTGACTAAGCATTTAAGTGCCTTCATATGCTTGACCAAAGCCTCATGATCAGGTACGAGGAAATACGGTGATGGCATATGAGACAGTACCTGACACTCGAGAGCTCGAACCTCGGCTTTCAGCCACAGTTTTCCCATGTGTCTCATGAGTTTCCTCTTCGAATGATCCGGTCCGTTCTTGTCGTTCATCTTCGGAGCGTTCGAAGGACTCAAGTCCGTCACTACAAACAATCGCTCGGTCTGATCGTATTGTACGCCTGAATTCTCAACAGAACTAAGATGATGACCGAATTCGATCAACTTCAACGTTCGCAGCAGCATCTCCTCCCGCTTGGTCATCTTGTGCTTGCGCAATATCTGCCAGTTTAGAGATTTGTGAGCATCCTCCAGCAAATTCAATCCGCAGAGATCGATATCCTCCGGTAGAGGCACGATTTTCACGCACTCCTTCAATCTCTCAGCGCTCGAAGTGATCGTGGAATCCTCGATCTTTTGTACGAAAGCTCCGGCGTCCATGTCAATTAGATTCAACAAGATCGTAACACGCTTCAACAGTGTTCGTGAACTCTTAGCGCAAATCCTAATAATGTCGGGATTACTTTGCAACCAATCGCAACACACTTTGATGGACGCGAGAATCTCCATATCCATTAACATATTCAAAAGATCGTCCGGTTGCAAACTCTGTTTTTTCAGCTGCGCTATGTGAGAGACGGAATTCGCATCGCGTTCCTCAAAAGTGCTAGTCGAATCCGTCATAACAGTCACGACACTGCTAGAATTCGTTAGGGAATCTTTGTCATCTGCCATCTTCGATTCCGTTTGTTGATCGGTTGTGTGCTGTTCGCCATTGACCAAATGTTTGCTGTTACTCTTGTTGTTGCTCTTATTTTTGTCAACAACATCATCAGCGTGACCATTTATCTCTTCCTTTGCCGCGCTTTCGTCATTTTGAACTTTTTCTTCCTTCAACGACTTTTCGTCGTCCGTGTTATCGTCGGATAAAGCGTCTTCCGATAACGCGTAGTTTTCTTCGCTCAACGCGTCATCCTCCTCCGTCTCGGATACGTCTGAGTTTATCTCGTCGCTGGACGACGCCAGTGTCGAGTGATCCACGTCACTCGTGTCCGAGTCGGAACTGGTTCTTCTTTTTCGTCTGCGGAGTTTGCTGAGAAGACTCTTGGATTTGTCGCGACTCTTTTTGGAATCTGATTCGCTCACGACTCCGTTATCTGACGGTTTTGTTTTGTTATTCTCTTTCGGATTGGATAGATTATTGTCTATACTTATAGCAGAATCTTTTTCTTCCTTCTGTTGCCCGTTATTTTCAGACGGCGCTCGACTTCCCTCCGCATTTTTCAACTTCGACGAGTAAGTGTCTATTTCGCACACTGCCATGTTCATAACATTTTCTTGTAATTTTGTCACGGTACATTGTAGTAACTGCGACAGTATCGCCAAAGTTATAGCAACAACACCCTGAACTTCCTTAGAAACTTTGCTCTTTAGTCTAGAAATTGACATTAAGCATATTGTCACGATTTTAAACATCATGTCATCCGTTAGATAAAGATTTGGTCTGTTTTTGCAATTTTGAAGATATGTCTCTATATTGTCTACATTGTCGAGAGAAATCACGTTACTCGATTCAATTTTTCCCATTGTCAAACACTTCTCAGTGTAAGTTAAGAGATCCTGTTGAAAAGAAAATTAAAAATTATTATAAATTTGGAAACCGACGTTCATGCGCAATTATACTTATCATACATGCGCACACACACACCTGACACTCTTGATTCACCCTGTCAGAATGTGGAGTTTCGTAATCCCATAAACGTAATAAAGAAAATAATCGCGATACACACTGATGGACAATATTATTTTCATCTGTGCAAGTAGAATGAGTTATTATACATCTGTTTAAATTTCCTTCTGCTCCTTCAAATGGCTCGGAACACAAAACACTAGAAAAATTAGCATTATAAAACAATACTGATACTCACGTCAAAAGTGACGCATTAAAAGTATAAAACAAAAACTAAAAATTGTTACACAATCAAAAATATTAGATTTCTTATCAGTCAATACTAACCTCCTCAAGTAATGATAAGCTCCATCGAGCCCGTAATTCTTACTGCCCGCCATAGTGCCAAGCTGATTATAAGGCATACCGATGTTTGGATCAATAGCTATAGCCATTTTATAATATCTGTATGCTATCATTGGATCCCAGTTTGGATCTAATTCTATTTTGTATCTGCTCAAGTCTCCGAGGCATACCAAACTTCGATGAATCAAGCGCATAACACTCTTTTTCACTTCTCCGGTGTATGTTTTGGTTTGGCTCATCTTAGTTTTTGCCTGTTACAAATTTCTGCTTTTACTACATAAATTATTGCAAATTGCAAATTATATTTAAGTGCTATTTACTAGCTTTTTGCTTTTTTATATGTTGCTATAAATAATATTGTATAACAAATATATTACATAAGATTTTCTTCCGAAGATGCTTACACATGATGAAATACTTTCAGTGTGAATAAATGTGAAGTCAACGACACCAGTGAGGTCTAAATCATATTCTACTTGTAACTTTAATATCAGATGATGATAATATCCCACTCCCCCTGACAAATGCAGTAACAATAATTCTTTTTCAGAATCATTCCAGGTATTGTCCTACGATACATATAACGATAAATGAAATAAATTCTATTCTTATGTATATTATGCTAATAAAATCTATATCCTCCGATGTCTAGTTTCTGTATGTATATTAAAAACCAATTTACACAAATTCTAAGTTTTACCTTCCGTAATCTTTTGGCAGCATGTACAGCCTCGTAAAAGGCTTTTCTCCATAATAATTCCTCAGTTTTATGTACATTTCCAACAGGATCCTTCAATATTAATTTCTCACAGTAATCCTTGAGCCTTGTACGTAGAATATATCCAGATGAAACAAATATGTCGCTTACTTTTTGAGCATGATTTTTCTGTTCATCCAATTTCTTGATAATTTCCGTTATACTCCTTACAAGTAAGATATGTATTATTTATAATCATGTAACTAACACATTCAAACAGCATGAAGGTCATTGTCAATGATACACACAGAGTTAATAGATTTTTTACACTCATCGATTAATACACCGAATAATTACAAAAAGGCACAAATGCAAACAGCTTAATTATTAAAACTCAGTTGTTTCTACCTGATAGTCTTTGTAAAACATACAAGACTTCTCAGTCGGGACTCGAGCAGATAAGAAATGATAAGAAATGATAAGAAACAACAAGCATGGCGATCAGGAGTAGTGGGTTAGGTTTTCGTCTTTCGGAAGTGTGATATTCTTTGTGTTTCGAAAAATCGAGGGTCATTGCATCTCATAGCACGCAAGAAAGAACAGTGAACTCAGAGTGAGATATTAATTTCATAAGATGCTGCTGACTTAGGCGGGCTTTACCTGTGCAGACGTTTTGCAATTTCGAGGCCGTCCGTTGTCCGGGCCTCCGCCGTCGTGTTGCACGATTTCCTCATTCTGAACTCATGACCCGCGTTCCAGCCGACTCTGCATTACTCATTGTCCCGCGGTCTCCTGACACGCGCATCTCCTCTGCACGCTGAGAAATCTCGACATTCGCCCTTTGTCGACGCACGTCGTCGCTGACCGCCCGCGAAGATCTTCACTTCCCTTTCCGCTGAACGCAACGGCCATTCGTCACCGCCATCCGCCGTCGCGCATTACACTATATATAGACATGGTGCGTCCACGAGACAAAAGGATTGGTGTCGCATGCGTTTCTCGTGCTGATTAGTTGTCAGATAGGAAATTTCTAGAGATATCCAAGCAACAGCCAATCGGCGTTATATTTACATATAAAGCTTTATCGCGCGACTAATGACGTGACGTTACTTGCACTCGCTGCATGACGAGTGCAAATTTGACCAATCACGCGCTCTGCGTTATTAACGCCTGATTGGTTAAATTTTGGACTTGGAGTCGAACTCTTGGAATGTCGGTGAGTTTCCATGTTACGATTGTGTTTTTTTTATTTATTTTCTCATCAGATTTTTGAGCGCGTTCGAGAGTAGAAAGTACAACAAGCAAACAAGTTCAACAAATAGATTTGATGCGAATGAAACGATCTATTCGCTCAAAAAGAGAGAGAAATTTGTATTAAATATACTTTTATGGAATTTTAGGAAACTGCGAAGTTAAAGATGCGTAATGTTGAGATAAAAGCGAGAATTCGGAACATTGACGATACTATTTCGAAAGCTGAAACGGTGAGCGACACCTCCAAGACTATTATCAAGCAGCATGATACTTTTTTCAAAGCAAAGGAGGGAAGACTCAAGTTACGAAAATTTGAGGTAAGCGTTAAATAAACTTGGATTATATTTCGCGTGCAATATAAAAAATTTATGTTGTGTTATCGTTTAAAAAAATGGGTTTTTTTTCTTACATAGGATGGCTCGGCAGAATTAATTTTTTACAAGCGACCCAATGTACAAGGACCGACATTGTCTGATTATACTAAAGCAACATTGAACTCGGATGTTGTGGAATCTATTGTAGATATTCTGTCACAATCAAATGGTGTGTTGGGTGTTGTCCAGAAGACACGAAATTTATACATGGTTGGCCAAACTCGAATACACATTGACGAAGTTGATGGTTTGGGATATTTTCTAGAGTTAGAGGTGAGGTTTATCTGTTGTGCAGCTTTGTCAAATTATGTTTGTTAATGTTTGAATGATATATTTTTTTAGGTAGTTCTGCGTGAAGATCAGGACATAAAAGCTGGACAAAAAATTGCGGATGACCTCATGAGAGCGCTGTCTATAGAGAAAGACGATCTGATTGCAGAAGCATACATAGATTTACTAAGTAAAACTGATTAATAAAACAAACAGAATTTGTGTGACTACTGTGATTATTTCTTGAAGAAAAAAAACAAAAGATTAAAGGGTACAAATAAAATACGCGTTTGCTCATTAATTTCAGATAACATTATATTACACATCGAACAAACCGAATATGCGTCAATAAAGTATACGCGCTTACATCTTGCGTTGTTAATTACTTTTTCGCGCATTTTCATCTTGCGTCGAAGGGACAAATCTAGAAACTCGACAAAAGTATACGTCCACAGTTGTGTATAATTGGTACTTAATTGGAGTTAATTATTATTATTTTTTTAATAGGATTTTAATACTATAACGATAACATACAAAACATTAAATCTAATATCATATCGCTACATTTTTGTATTAACTGTATTTACACGCAAGATAGATTTTCCTCGTCCTCATGTGTCGATAAAATTCTACTAACGAGAGCAAAAAATTACCTTTTATATTATTATTATTATTATTATTCGTAAAAAAGGAAAAGAAGCAAAAGAAAGAGATGCTGAAACAAACATCTACAGATTATACGAAAGTTAATACATTGTTAACCGAACAAGATCTCAAGAGTACCCAACACCAGAATGTGCTTTTTACAATGTAGTTAACACACGTCGTAAAATTAATAATTTTTTTTTTTTTTTTTTTTTTAACAAAAATCTTAGTAAACTTAATTTTCTCCAAATATCTCGCAAGAAACATACAAGACGCGAATTCACTCTCATCTCTTATGATTTGTAATTTTGGTATAAAAGTTATTTTTATCTCATTAACTCTAGAACACACTTTGAATATATGTACTATGACGTTTCTTTAAACATACACATATATATTTTAATTTATAAATATTATACATATACATGTTACATGCGCAAACTGTATATGCTGTATATGCATATATTGTAAAATCCTTTATACATTTTTGTGTTTTAGAAAAAAAGAAAATTCAAACTCGATTTATCTCACGGTTGAGTCGTACACTGAGAAAAAAACGTCTAGATATGCTCCACACTCAAAGAGGTGGTGTTGAGAGCTCAAATCGAGAAGATGGTATTCTGAAGTCAAAAGACGTGGTGTGACGTCTCGACACTATTAATAACATTCTGTAATATTTTCCGTCATTCAAATTGATATCCGCGCATGGTTCGTGAAAAATATGCAATGTTCAATATCTCGTGCGGTTAGCAATGTGTTAATAGACACAGTTAAAAAATAATAAGCGCGCAATCGCTGTTTTAATTACGATCACTTATATCCTCATTTCCTACGATATTATAAGCGAGCTGTATATACATAGGATCTCTTACGATTGACCAGCAAAGTTTAATTACCAGCATTTATACATACTGTATAGATACATATACCTACATACCTATATTTGCTGATAATTAAAACAAAACAGTCCTTTTGAAATAGTTGCATTTTTCATATATATGCACACATGTGTACACATGCATACACACAGAACACGCGCACGTTATGTATAGGTATACGTCTACGCACACACAATCCTCATAATTATAATATTGAGCATTCATTCGTTTTTATTTATTTTTTTTTTTTTCGGAGCAGTTGCCGTAGAATATATGATTTATCACGTCGATTTTTTTTTTTTTTTTAACTTCTCTTGTGTCGAATGATACGATTCGATTATAAATTTATCGCGTCTAACGTCGATATTCAGAGTCGGATCTCATATTTAAAATCGTTTTGAGTTCATTTGGTTTGATAGTTTGTATCCAATAAAAAACCTCTTGCAGCATCATGAGATTACCTCAAGCCAATCTTAAATACATGATCGGATTATATGAATATCGTGGTTAAAGAAATGACACGCACATACGCTATACAAGAGATATTTGTTATTTTTCCACTTTCCAGGACTAATTCTAAACAGAAAAAAGTTTATTTTTACGTGAATAACAACAAGAACATAGAAGAGATATTTCAAAAATTTGAAGAATGTCCTTGTTATAGACTCATTGACTTTCTTTGCAATATCCGTACTGTTTTTTGATTGCTAAAGAATAATCTTGTAAATTCGAAACATTCATTTTTTAACTTATAATTTTTGATTGTATTCATTACAACATTTAATTAACAGAATTGCTAAGTATAAAAAAATTTGTTTTATTAAAACACAAGTAATTGTTCAATATACGATATGATGTGCACAATATATAATATACTATACTATTTTCGAAACATTTCACAAAAGACAATGATTATTAGTCGATCCATCACTTGGATGCATAAATTAGTTCTACAAATGTAATTGTTGAGACTTATAGCAGATGCATTTTAATGTATTTAGCAAAAAATGACGAAAAAAGAATCGATTTATTTAAATAAAACTACCACGTCAGTTCAGTTTAAAAGGTTAATGGTAAAGTGAAATGTATTTACTTAGATGCTCTCTGTATGGTTTTGTATTTCCGTGTTAATTGTTCTATTCTGACTGCACTCTTGCATTATAACTAAAGATCCGCGAATTCAAAATAGACCTGCTGTGAAACAAGACTGATGTACTTCGAAAAAGAACAGTGTAACGACAAAAACGTTTAATAAAAAGAACGCTTTAGCGTGCACTTTTCACAGAGTTCAGTCCTCAGGTATGGAAAAAGAACAAATCTAAGGTATATATACAGTAGTGATTCGCTTGTACATCGATGATTATGGAATATATCTCAATATACATGAGAGAACGCAGACTTACTTTTTTGTTTTAACACCTTTAAAGTACATATGGGATAAAATCTATCCCACGATTTTCACGATTTTCTAAGTTTTCAAGCTTAAAAACTGATTTTCCACACAAACGGTCACTACTGTAACGGAATAATGTTGAGATTTCTTATCCATCCATATTATATTCGGCGTCTAAAGCCGAAGGAGAAACATTTATGTCGTCGCAAAGATCCTCGTAATGGTGGCAGTGTTCGATCACTAGACTCGCGAGTTCCTTTATACGTTCGTACGGTCTGGGATCCGTTATCAATGCCTCGAGCTTCTCCATTCCCCCTTCCTTCACCACCAGTGAACAGTATTTCGACGCTGCAATGAAGATTATATCGTAATGATGAGCTACTAGCGTTGAACGCTAAATAAAAGTACATGCTAAATACGCATGTACGTTTTTGATATAAATGTAAATATTGATATCGCATACGTACGGTACACTTTGGTGAGATTAGCGAGAGCCCAAGCTGCCCAATGTTGACACGGAGAAGTGTGATATATATCCAAGAGGCGTAACAACGGTCCGAACGAGCGATAATTGATATTACGTTCCGCACTTAAGTCCCAACTTTCAATCGCTTGTATCATGTACTTCAGAACTTCATTACGCGTAGGCTTTTCTATCGTCCAAGCGTCAACGCCATCAGATGCCATGTGCGCCAAGATACCAGCGGCATTGTATGGAACCTACGTGTGTAAAGAAATATTGTACGTGCTATTGAATTCAGTATCTTTCTACTAAAATCAGAAGAAAAACGAGAAAAAGAGGAAGAAAGAGATACGAAACCTCAATTCCTTCGCTATTGGAGCGTAACAGCGTGGCGAAAACAGTTACGTATCGTTCCTGCATAAGTTCGGGTCGAAGATATTCTACCTCAGCTACATTGCCGAGTAAACCCATCATATTTCTTAACAATTCTTCTTTATGTGGATATTGCTAAATAATACAATAAAAATTTTATTGCAATGTAAAGTAAAAGTGCAAATATATACAAGTGCAAAATATATACGTACTTGCACGCACATGAGAAACAGTGCCATTCCTTTTTCGTCTAAGAATCTCTGACAATTTATGGACGTTTCGTCAGTCATGTTCCACATTGTCGACCATGCGACTTCCAATACGTCATCGAATATATTGGACACTACCCTATATTCCACTAGTTCCAGCATTGTTTTAACACAACCGAGTTTGCCGAGTAACATTTTTTCTGTGCCTTCCACTTGACAGGCCAGAGAGTTCAGTAGATATATGCCAATTCTCTGAACAAAACTCTCTGGTTCCGAGTGTTTGGCCGAATGTAAAAGCACTTTTACAAGCGCTTCATAATTCGACATCTATAAAAGTAGATAATAATTAATAAACGCTATAACATCTAAATCTCTCTTATATTAAAATTATTTTTATAAATAAGTGAGTAAATGTACAGATGAGAGTGGATATTCCATGGTATGATATTTCATTTTTTGAGATAAGACCGTTAGTGGTAAAGAACGAGCTAAACAAAAGACTTTTTGGACTTTTTGAACCGGGTCTATTGTTAGTTGGCAAGTTCAAGTGTTATCGTAAACCAATGCAAAAATTTGAAAGATTAAAAATATCACAAACCACATCTTGTGGTATGCGAAATTGACACAGCGCCAAACAGCCGTTCCTCATCATAGTCTCTTCGTCTCTGTGTGTGCTCATACCAATGAGGAGAGTGCTGATGATTCTTTTCTTCATTCGCGCTACCAGCTCACCTTTTTGCTTCATTTTTACTATATAAAACAACGTAGCGCTGCAACATCGATATAAGATTAGAATGGCGCAATTATAGAACAAAAATATAGATGTTTATGACGCTATTTTATAATTTTTAGTTTTTAAATTTTAACGTTTCTTAGCCACAATTAACAAACAGGTTATAAACAATAAAGCGCACTCATATGTACAATATACATGAACACACGCATACCTTCCCGATATCTGTATATGCTTCTGACCCGGATGTTTTTCCATTGCTTCAAGAACGGTATACAGCGCCTGATCCATTCTTTGACAATTTTCATATCTAAATACGTGATATAAATCGCTCAGTACTTTTTGCAACATTTCTTGTTTATTGTCCATACAAACGTGAGCTGCGATCAATATCTGATCTTCGTTTGCATCACCGGCTATCTAAATTATTTCATGTGAAATATCGGTAAGTAAATAAGTATTTGACAGATCATAAATTAATATAAGTGTGTGCAACTTACCACTTTCGCTGGTATATCATGTCTTCTGCAAGCACCGTACGAGGTACCGTAAAGACCTAAAAACTGTAACGGTTTGTGTATTCTAGACGCAAGTCCCGGTATGTCAGAAAACTGATAAAGGCAAGACATAGTATCTTCGATCTTCGTATCGACAAGACGTTCGGCAACACCTCTTCCTGCGAGATTTGTACCGCCAATATCTAAGGAAACTAATTGTGGTAGACCAGTTACTAAGTCGGATAAAGTCTTATTAGGATTCTCGAACTGTCCATATTTGTGATTTGATTGTGAAATATCCAAATGCCTGTGAAAGCATATTTCGTGCACAATTAGTTTTGTGTGAATGTGTACGTGTGTGTGTATATATACATATGTATATACACGCACATATATATATATATATATATATATAACATCTAGGATTTTATAGTTTTGATCACTTTAAATATATACTATTTTTCTAAACGTTATAACTGCAACATACTGCAGCTTGTTTTTTTTTAAATTATACTGTTTATAAATTGACATTTTAATGTACCTTAAATTTTTCAACTGACAGACATTCTTAACAAAAGTTTTTGCTTCGTGACAGACTCTGACATTGTACAAAGTTAAGGATACTAAGTTTGGTACCAAATGATAGAATTCAAAATTTTCAATGTAAAAGCAATTGGACAGGTCTAAGTGCGTTAGATTGGGCAATCCCGCCAGAAGCAAGGAATATTCAGTTGCGGATATTGCTATGTGTCCAAGTGCCAGACGTCTTAAATTCGGTGCCTTGAATACATATCCACGTTCATAGTAATCGACAGACGATGTACTAGCTGCAATATAAAATATAAAACAGTTTAGCCAGTAATCATCTCAAACATCAATATCACTTGCTAAAGGCAGGTACTTACTTGCACTCAATCTTGTCGGTATGATCAATACAGCTCCGTGAAATGCTAGACTATGCAAATTTTCTGAATTGGCATTAATATATTCGATACAAGCTTCTGTCAAATTATCACACTCGCTGAGCTCTAATTCATACAGTTTGTGATTAGCGAGTGTCAGAACCGAGTCGTCAGTCAGCATCCAGTTGGAGATCTTGACTCGTTTCAGTCGTGTTGCTGCCAAGTTTTTGAAAATTGACAAAAAACAATCCTCATCTTCATTTGTTTCGCATTGTTGCACATACTTTGCATAATGCAAGATAAGGTTATCGCATATCTCGCTGGGAAACGTTATTCCTTTTTTCAATACTCGATGACCATCTCTTCCTTTTACCGAGATAGTGTCCAGATTCTTACAGATAGCTTTGTAGCACAACTCCGTGAGCCGTTCCGGAGCTGCATATTGATCCATGTGAAACAAATCATCCAGTTCCGCCATTCTTCCCGACTGACGGTTTTATCGGACTAAACCACGCATGAGAAAGTATACGTTTATACCTTCCGCGTAATTGCGCAATTCTCACGTTTCAAGCGCCTACAGAAACACCATCCGATATGTCAAATCAGGCGTCAGCTGGGAACGCACGACATGGCGTGACGCGAAGGTGTTTAGTTGTTATATATATATGAACTTTGTGATGACCGCATTTAGTTGCTTCATCGCGTCTCGTAACACCAATAGATCAAGAATCGAAGAGTGACGTTGCAGCCGCTGTAATAATTCACACGGAAATTTTCTATCCAAATCGAATCTTTGTCCTCAGCACCTGAAATTTTACACAAAAAAAATTCTTACGGCCTACTACGCTAGACTTTCCAAATTGTGTGAAATTTTCTTTCACGCCATCAATGACAAACCCTACCACATGATATTGCGCACGCATCCAAAGATCATACACTTCCGTCCACGTGACTAAAAACCGAACCACAATTGGTCAATTGCACAGCCTGTGTAACTGGTGACTCACGTCACGTTCGGAAACAGCACTCGCGTACACACGAGCGTCATTCTATCTTTGTTTTATATATAATGAGCAATAAAGATAAAATATACACGAGTGATGTTTCCGAACGCAGCCTCAGGCGTCTATTAAAAATAACAAAGTGAACAAATTCACTGAACCATCTACAACTTCATTCGTCGAAATCTAGTGAGATCTAGAATTTTCTTTATAAATGCGGCATTTGACAAAATAATAACAATCTAACCAATGGTTTAGTTTATTTCACTTTTCATTAATCTTTTATTTTACATTTTTTACAGTCTGTCCAACAAGAGCGTGACTGGGCAAACTTTTATTTGGTTTAAACCGTTGGTCACGCTTTTATTAGACAGACTATATAAATACGCGCTGCGAAGTATAAATTTTTGATTTATTTACAAAGTTTGATTTAAACGAAAATTCAAGTAAATTATATTTAAAAAAAAAGACAATAAATTTTATATCTAACGTGGGAAAATATCTTGTTTTTAATGTCACATTTGTTCGTAAATATAATTAGTATATATTATTATGTATTTCTTAAGAGTTCATTAAATTCTTATAAAAATATAGCTACTATATAACAGTCGTTTGTTACTTAACATCGTTCTTAGAAAATATAAGACAAATTGCATTACATTTGTATAAAAACTAAGTACTAATATGTTTGGCATTTTGTCGAATCTTTTACACGAGATTTTATCATTACACAAAAATATCTTTCGATGAACAGGTCGAGGAAACTTAATCGTACGAATCCATCAAAAGATTACCATCTTTATCTTTTAATCGTTTTCTTCCACTAGAATAACGCGTTTCTTGAGTTCCATCCGCATATATTAACTTCACAGTGCCGTCAGGATATTCTCGTCTCTAAAATGCATATCACGAAAGAAAAAAAAAAACAGAAAAAAATACATTTTAAATAGAAATAAAACATTTTATAACTCTATAAAATTAAAAAATTAGTCAATTCACCTTATGCGATTTTGTGTGAATCTCTCTCTGGCCATTCGGTAATGTTAGAATCTTTTCACCGTTACTAAAAGTTTCCCCTATTGTTCCGTCCGGTAAGGACCATTTTTCTGTACCATCGGCGTGTATTATTCGTACAGGACCATCCGGGAACGACGCCTCAACGGTACCATCGGGCATGCGTTTCTCCACTTGACCGCTATGTATATTGTTTTTGACATTAAATATTAAATCTCGAGGAATAAAATGAGGAAGCAAATCAAAACAAATTACAACAATAAAACGCAACAACAATAAATAACGCAACGGGTACCTGGGAAATTCTAAAATCTCCACACCGTCGGGAGTTGTCGTGTGCCACGTTCGATTCGTAGCGTAAAAGTACTTCACTTTTCCGTCCTTGTCGGTCTCGCGAACGTCTCCGTTGTAATAAATCATTTTCGAAACACCCTGATCGGGAAAGATCTTCTTCACGTTACCGTTCGGATACCAATACTCGATGAGCCCGTCGAAATAACGAACCTCTTTAACGGCGTCCTTGGCGCACATTCTGCCGATTTCATGATCAATCGAAGAACGATGCGACGCAGGACTCGAATTCTTCTCCTTCGACGATGATATTTGGTCCTGTGTCGTCGTGTCATTTTTGTTACGACCCTGATGTACTTTGCGCGATCTATCGATAAAGTACTCGGCAGTATGTGCCGTATGTCCAGGATCCTCGTTTGCGAAAGAACAAGACTTCTCATTGCTTTTTTCGGACGTTCTGTTGTGTTTCGGACTTAAGCGTTGCGCAACTATCGGCTGAGGAAGATCATCCGCATCATCTTTCTTAATGTGAGACCGACTTCTATTCTCCACCAAATCCGATATCGCATCCTTCAATAAAGCTGCGTATAAATCCTGCTTCTTTTTTGCTTGTTCGGCTGGTTTGATCACTTTTAAATTACTTTTTGGCTCAGATTTTTGTTTCGTCTCCAGTTTATTTACATCATTCCCTATTTGCTCAAAGTCGCTATTTACATCGATTATCTTCGTAATCGGTTCGATCAGTTTGTTTCTGTCGCCGTTATCGTCGTCGTTATTGTCGTCACGGACGGAAGCGTCCGACGAAGTACTCGATAAATCTCGAGGCATCTTCGCCAAAGTCTCCTTTAACGGTCCCGCAGTAATGCGTCTGTTAATTTGACTGATGGCTCTCGTAATAGTCTGTCCGCTTGCGCTTTTCTTGATATTTTTCACATTTGTTCTTTTGGTATTTTGCAGATTCACAATTTCTTGTTTCAGCTTCGAGATCTCCACTCGTAACACACGAAGTTCACTTTTGTACCTCGACTCGGCAGCATTCCATCTGCTCTCCTTGACATTCAGTTCGTCTCTCACTTTTTCCAGCTGCTCATGCAGGCTCTGCGTCTTCTGCCTTTCTATCTTGTTTTGCTTCGCTTTTTCCTGAGCATCGCGTATTCTGTTCTCCATTGCTATCTTCTCACGCGTTAATCTCTTTCTTTCTTCTTCCAATTGATTCTGCACTCTTCGTCTAGTTTCTTCAAATTTCTTTTCCTTCATCACGTATTGTTTGTGCAACGCCGTCTGATCTTCCTGTAACCTACGGCGTTGAAGTAACAAAGCTGCACTCTCCTTGCGAAATATGTCAATTTCTTTTTGAAGTTCTAATAGACGAGTTTTCAAAAGTTCCGGTTCAAAAACATTCACCTCGTTTGTCTCGATCACGTCTTGATGACACTCGGATTCATCCATGTTCGAACATAACTCCATGATCTGTTTTGTTATTTTTTCTGACCTTTTCAACGCGTGATTTTTTTTCTCTTTGTGCTTGCTTAATCTTCGACGAAAGTTTGACGACGACGATGACGACGTTGATGCTGATGAGACCGATTGTTCTTCGTCAGATGTTTGAGCAATTTTACATTTATTATCATTGCTTGTATCTTTATCAAGCAATTTGTCCTTGCAACAATTTGGAGCATTTTTATTTTTGTTATTATCCAACACTTTTAGTACGTGATAATATAAATCTTTTGTTACATCTTGCTGCAAAGACAATCGTCTCAACGCATCAATTGGTTCTTCATTGTTGACAGTTTCTCGAAGAGACATTTCTTCGCTATAATTTAGCGGCAATTCCTGTTCGACTAAAGACGATTCCGTCGATGATTCCGTGTTATCAGAATGATCGTCCAATTTCTGTTGCTCAAGGTAATCAATTAACGGAGATTTATTTATTGTATCAGACATATCGGTTAAATCTATTGTTCTATATTCATTGTATTTCGAGAATCGAACGCGATGGTTTTTATTCGCTTCTCCATTGTGTTCCAAATTGTGATTATCTTCTGCAGAAACTTCTTCTTCATCATCATCATCATCATCATCATCATCATCATCATCTTCTTCTTCTTCTTCTTCATCTTCATCTTCATCTTCATCTTCATCTTCATCTTCTTCTTTTTCTTCCTCTTCTTTCTCTTTCTCTTCTTCCTCTTTTTCTTCTTCTTTCTCTTCTTTTTCTTCACTGTCCGACAAGATTATGCACGATACATCTCGATTTCCATGTGTCCCTTCGTTTTGCGATACTTGACTACCCACTGTCATATGTTTCTGCGTTTCTTTTGGAGTATCATTAACAGTCACAGTATCACAGTGAGAGTCAACGATAGCGGTGTTAGTACGAGAAGATTTATGGACATCAGACTGTTTCGAATGTCCGACATGCACAGCTCGCTCGATCATTGGCTTCCTCTCGGTCACGTCGTTCTTTTTTTTCTTATTTTGCTGTCTCGTTGCAATATCGCTGTCACTTTCTACATAATTTAATGATTTCCTCACTTTAAACGGCGTAGACTGCTGCAAAAATGCGAGTACTGTACTTGATGTCGAACAGAAACTAGAATTCTCTGCTTTTTCCTCCATGAGTTCAAATATTCTCACCTCCTCCAATTCTCTTACTGCCTTCGAATCGATGTCCGACGTATTTATCTCCGGCGGACATTTCAATCTACTGAAATTAGTGCTACATGCAAGTTGTTTAGTGGGAGTGTTAGATTCGGATTTACTAAGAATTTTGTTCCTTGGAAGCGGAACATTTTTCAAACATAATCGACGTGCTCCACTCGCAATATTCGATTCTGACAACACATTTTTCTGCGAAACAGATTTCCTGTGTTTCTCAGTTTTATTAACATGTTGCGCATTATTAAAGGACGAAGGCATGCTACTTCTTCTTGCAGTTTTTGACGGAGCACAAGAACTTAAAAACATTTTATATCTTGACAATCCTTCACCTTTCTTCAAAAATGGTTTCTTTGGTTTTACCTTTGCATCAGTACGTGCATCAGACACAAATTCTGACTCTTTTCTCAATTTTTCTTCCAACAATGTCTGAAAATCTTTTTTAGGTGAACAAATAGGAATATCATCAATTGAAATGTTCCTGTTTATCAAAATATTGTTTGCTGCTTCATCCAAAACTAGTGGTTTTATTCCCTCCATCAATACATCACCATTTAACTCTTCCATAGAAAATTCTTGCTTTCTTACAGGATTTCTCATAGACTTTTGCTCAAGAATTACAGGATTACTATGATCTCTCTCAGAGTTCTTGATGTGTTCCTCTTTTAAATTGTTACATGATACGTTCTTCGTCTTTTCTTCTATTTCTAATATACAATCTGTATTTTTTATATCATACAAAGACATTGATTCATAAGACATAGTTTCTTTCAAATCCATCTCTGTTCCATACTCAACAGTTTTATTCTCTGTATTTTGAAGGTTTTGCAAGTTTAAATTTTGCAGTGGCAAACCAAGGGCCTTATAAATACGATTTTTCTCCTGACTCAAATTCTCTCTTTGCATCTGTTGCTGTTTCAAAAGCTTTTCCTGCTGTTCTATTTGCCACTGCTTCAATTTTTGTAAGCGCTCTGTTATGGAAGCTTCCATATCCATGGTTCACAATATCTAAAAGTAAATTTGCTGATGTAAAGACAGATCTTTACATAGTTTACTTCCTAAAACTAATCTTATATACATAGAAAAATTTATATTACACATATACATATGTATGTACACAATTACATTTACAAATTATATATAAGTATGCACTTAATATAAGAAACATATAAGAAATAATATAAGAAATGTAAGAAATTATTATTGAAAAGTTTGTGTCATTTTTTTTTTTATATGTGTATATACTAAATAAGATAATGCTCAGTAAATAAGTTTATTTAAATATGTTACTTACTTAAAAAGTACAAGTTATCACTTTGTAAAAAACAGATTAAATAATGTAATGTCACTGTCACTACTATGATGCAGAGATCTGTGTATATTATGCACATGTATCTTCAGAAAAACAACTAGAGAATGCTTTTGAATTACTGCAATGAAGATAGATAAGCAAGTATATGTAATCTGAAATATAAAAATATATTTAACAATTTAATTATCTATAATTTGTTAATTTCCTTGGAAAATCATTTCTTTACTTTTATATTATTTTGCTGTGTATATAACGGAACACGTACCAAAACAAATGGTCCTACATCGTAAATAAGATAAATGCTCGATTGTTCACTCTCTTACTTTTATTCTCTTTTGTACAAACAAACTGACACAAAACAATTGTACAAAATGTGTTAACATATTTCAAAAGATTCATACAATTTAACCCAAAATAAGCGATCTCTCTCTAAAGTTTGAACAGCCATTTTTGTTGATATTCTTTGGTACCAACTTGATACGTAAGAAACAATTTCTTGGAAACGAATATTAAGCCTGTTCTATTACGCGCAAACTTAAGTAGATCTCAAATGAAATTGACTAATCGCATTGATCAATCGCAAATCAGCCAATTGACCAACGTGATTGGTCAATTCCACGAGATCTGCTACTTGCGTTTAATGTGGAACAGGCTTTGAGATCAACTTTTGTGGATATAGAGCTAAAACCAGCGGCTGAAACCGTCGTAAGACTACAATGGGATGGCTCAGTCTTCTCTCTGGGCGCTTTCCAGCTACGTACAGTTGGCGTCAATGAATCGTTTCGTGGACGCGGGGAGCTAGGAGTAAGAGGGATGGTATTCCCTAGCAGTAAATACTGTAATTGGTCAATTCATCGAAATCTGCTACAGTTAGTTATTGCGGCGCCCGTTAGCAATACTTACTCCTAGGGAATACCGTCTCTCTTACCCCTAGCTCCCGGGGCTACGAAACGATTCATTGACGCCGACTGTACACAAGCGACACTGTGTAACACAGTGTCCACTAGATGAGTGAGACACATTGATATGCTCTTTCTCATACTAGTGGACACTGTGTTACATAAAGTCTGTTCTTTTTACCTAAACCTAAACTGGCTACACTAGTTCAGAGTTTATCTTTCTTTTTCCAACGTAGAGTAAAAAAGATAAACTCTAAACTAGTGCAGCCAGTTCAGGTAAAAAGAACAAACTTATAATCGACACCGTGATCTCTACCATCAACTTGAGTGAACTGCAATCAATGGAAAATCAAAAAGAGAGACTACTCTCTTAATGAAAATTATAAACAAACATTTATTCCTATTTATACAAGTATACAAAGATTTTTATAAAACATTTTGCACATGCGCGCGACGAGTAACAAGATGAAGGAGAAATCAATGTTGCTCACCAAGTATGTTTTACATTATTTCAATAATTAATTAAATAAGATGTTAACAAGGGGTGCTTCCGAGCTACGTACACAGGCGACACTGTAACACAGTGTCCGTTGAGTTTGAGTGAGACACACTGATATGCTCTTTCTCTCACCAATAGACACTGTGTTACACAGCGTCGCTTGTGTATGTATGTACATAGTTGGAAAGCACCCAAGTATTATGCAAAAAAATCACTAAAAGCCATTGCATGTGAAAATGTGTTGGTCGTAACTACCCAATCACAAGTCAGCATTATTTTATTTTAGCGAAAGTGCTGGCATAATAAGAACGAACGTACTTCAGAAAGATAAATGGCATTTCTTTCTTATGCCAGCATTCTGATAATTGACTGATAATTATCAACTGATTTGTTTACAACTTTAGTTACGACGAAAATTTCATCACCACATGCAAAGGCTTTAACAAAGTAAAAGTGAATGTGCATTTATATGTACCAACGTATACTAAAAAGCAAAAGCTTTTATAACTTCACTTAAATGTAAAAATTTAGATCATCTAATCATGTATAATAAAATCTGTTGTAATAAGTGTAAAATTACAACTTATCTGTAAATAACGTTATTAATATTACATTAATAGCACGGATTTAACGATATAGTTGATTCTATTTGTCAAAGTAAAAAAAAAAAAACTTATATAAGAGTGTTCATTTTAAATAAAACGCGTACACACATACCCGTTAGCTTTATATGCTGTCTACATTGTGCTTCCTAGACATTAATTACTACATTAGCGCGATACATCTCTGTTTTCTAGACGCAATAGCTACGAATAGAGAGATGTCATTTTCTATTAGTCGCTGATTATGCGTCTGTACTTTCTATTAGGTGGAAAGACTTCTTCGTCCTCGTCTTTATCGGTAGCGAGGAAAGGATCGTCGTATGCATAATTTGGTGCCCATTTCAAGAGTAGCTTCTCAAAAAATTCTTCCAAATTTCTCGCTTCCTGATAAACCTGCGAATCCACCTGACAAAATAAAAAAAAAAACATAAAGCACACGAACAAAAAGATGATAGAAAAAAACAACAGAAAAAAAAAAACAATACAGGCAAGAACATTTTAATAGACTTACAGGATTGTAGGTAAATGCGTTTTTAAACATGAGTCTGATGTCTGCCATAACTTGCCTCAGATCTGTATAATGTTCCACATGATCGGGTTTTAATTTATCTCTGATTATATCTAATGCAATCGGTTTCTTAATAATCCTATGGTAATCAGTAATCTGGCAACAAAAAATCGATCAACTATAAGTTATACCGTTGAAGAAAAACTGTATTATCATAGAGAAAGATTTTTTCGCACATACCTCGCTTGATACAACTTCTCGAAAAGGCAGACTTTGCTCATATTGACAATAGAGTTCTAATACAATTCTCTGCGCAATTCGCAATTCCTTGGCGCTTATAGCGTTTGGTCTTTTCTCATTGCTCGCAGTATCATCTGAACAATCTAACACATTCGTACACAACATACACTGCCAAGTTTCACTTTCGCTGAATGAAATGAAACAGACAGACAATTGATTAACAGCGAAGAATAAAGAAAAGTAAGAAACATTTCTCAAAAAAAAAAAAAAAAACACTTACTCTGGAAATGACTTTAAACTAGGTATGTGACAATAAAGATGGAAGACTTTTGGACATTTATCACAACACAGCACCGCATCACCGCCATCCATACATACGGCACACCAATCCTCATTCGGATCGTCTTTCATCATCATAGCCGATGCTGAATTCTTCGAATTATCTGCTGCAAATTGTATACAGAGTGAACAGAAAAGTTTAAATGGAAAACTTGAACTTGCTACGTTTCAAAATATTACAAATAATTTTGGAAGAAAAACAAACTAACGAAATAACTAAGCTGAGTCTAACCAACCTGTTGTATTTTCAGCCATCGAGTTCATGTCCTCATCGGTAGAACTGTCAACTTGCGTTGAATCCATTTGACTTCTTTGAGCCTCCGGTATCACTACGATTCCGTTGCTATCTAATTTCGCAATAGTGAGCATTAGATCGTTCAGCGACTTCTGACAAAACTTATCTATACTCTTTTCGGTGTCGTCCGATTTACCAGGTGTGATTGCGGGACTAGGTGTTTTCGGTATTGACGAGCTGACGGCAGCGGTGAGAGGTACATTTTGCGGCGGTGTGTCGCACGAATTGGCGCTTGTGGTGACGGTGTTACTTTTTGGAATATTGCTTGTTTGTTGATTCCTTAAAGTTATCTTGTACGTGTCGTTGCCAGGAACTGGCATATGGGAAGTGGTTTGCTGCTGTCTAGACGGAAGGCAAGGATTTGATTGTTGAGGTATGTGCCAACGAGGCGTATAATTCCCAACGTGTTGCGACGATGGAGATGTCAAATTGCATTGTGGCAAACGTGCTGTAGTCACAGGTGGCACTACGTTTGGCGGCTGATACGGCGGCGGTACTTGGACTACCGCCTGTGTCGGTGGTCCTCTCTGAGAATTGTTACCTGAGGGATATCTGTATCCAGTAGGGAATCGATAAGAAACGTGATTAGTCGATCCTCGATACGACGGGTAAGGAGGAGGTGGAAGAGAAGGATTATGCGTGAGTAAACCCCGTAGGCTCGCATTCTGTCCATGCTGGTCAAGACTCTGAACCTGTTGATGGGGATGCGTGGACGAGGTAACCTGTTGTTGATGACAGTTACCTAAAGGACGCGGCTGAGCGGTCATTGGGATGTAATTGAGCTGTTGTTGCAGTCTGTTATTGTTGTAGTTGACGGGGTACGCCGCTGGCACTCGCGGCTGAGCCTGTGGCGATGATCGAGGCGGCATACTATGCGGCGGCGGCGGCGGGGTGTATTGTGGCATATAATTCTGCGAATGATGAGGAAGTTGTTGCGGTACATGCATTGGCATTTGCTGATAGGAATTCTGTTGTGCAGTTGCAGATTGCTGCGTCACTATTCCTGTCATATCCCTGTATCCTTGGACATGAGGAACAATACTATCCGTATGAGCGTTTGTCGAATTGGTTGGTTGCTTTTGCTCTATTTGCGACTCGTTACAAGACGTCGTCGTGCCGTTGTTCCCGGATGGAGATATGGACGGATATACTCTGCCATCGACAATTATCGCTCCAATCGTTGATATTACTGCAGATGATTATATTCACAACATAAGACATGTTAAAAAAAAAAGAAAAAAAAGGAAAAACCTTAATTCTGCGTAGTTTACAAACCTTTTGTCAAATCCTCTACTTTTTCTAAAGATAAATGTATTCGGACAGGTATCTCGGGATTTGGAATATCGGCTCGTCTACTTTTTATCCTCTGTAAATGACTCGTAACAGATCTGCAATAATCATATCATGCGTTACTGCATTATATATACATATGTGTATATCCCTATCTTTAGTGTACTTTTTACTATATAGTAATTCCATATCCGAGCCTTCTTTCAGAGCGTGAGTGCCGAAGAGTATACAATGATCGGTAAGTTTCGATAGTTGGTTCAAGGCAACTTTTTTTTCTTTCAATGTTTTTTGTTTTTGATCGCACACTTCGTTTAATCGCATTACCAACTGTTTTCCTCTCGAATTAATAGCGTTTGTTAATCTGAAATAGAAAAAGATGAAGAAATATAGGAAAACCTGCTCTATCTTTAGAACACACATTTATGTTTCTATTCAGATAATATGTAATAATAATATACTTACTGTACTACCATTTGCGTAATATCTTGAACAAGATTCTTTTTTTTCTCCAATATTAGAATCTGTCTATCTTCTATAACTTTCATCGCACTTTTCAATAATACTCGTTTGTAACTGAAAATTATTTAATTGTTTTTGCAAATTTCTAAACTGATGTAATTCTCACTGATATTCTTTAAAGATTGTTTGACTATTTATACATATAATAAATCTTACCTTACTTCTTTGAGCAAAGTAAACATAGAAGAACGAGTTTCAGCAGCAATTTCGTGTATAAATTTGTACTTGTGATCACGATGTTCACTGAGTTGACAATCTCTACAAGTAAGCCTGTCACATGTCTGACAAAACAGAGACAACTGTTCATGAGAATGAATGGTGCAGAATAAATATCCAGGTATCTTTTTATTACTTTTTTTAACATTATCTTTGTCATTTGCTACTTCTTCTTTAGGTTTAATTGTATGATCCTTGGTTATCTTTAATCTTTGATGTGCCTTAAAATATTATTTTACTTAATAGGAATTAATAGCTCATTTAAATATTCTTTAAACTTTGAAGAACATAAAAACAATCACATATTACATATAAAATATCCATATAACTACCAGAACACAGTTGTGACAAATAAATTCTTCACATTCGACACACCAACTGGTAGCAGTAACATTATCGTGACAGCTTGTACACGTCTTTTCCTCTTCAGTTTCCTTGTCATTGTCTGCTTCCAGATTGGAATTTTCTTCATTCAACAATTTAGCAAGAAATCTATTTTCAATTAAATTATTTGCTTGGCTAGGAACGTTGCAAACATGACACATAATCATATCACTTTCCACTGAAAAATGTAACATTATTGTGAGCACGTGATGAATTTAAACAAAACTAACAGTATAAAGAAAGATAGAATTTGATAATCTGTGACACATAAACAATCTTGCATGGACTAAAATTTTAAATATTACCGAGGAGATAAAGAAAAATATTGAAAAGTGTTACATACACATTACATCCGAATCCACAGAAGTGTTATGATCAGTGAGCTTATTATTGACGCAAGTCGTGCACGCGGCATGTAAGCACTCGAGTAGTTTAGGATCATCTCCCAGAGAGAATACTTTACTGCAAAAGACACATTTGGACAGGAACGCGCGAATCTCGGTTTCCGAACTTTCGGTCGTGCATTCGATACGCTGATCGCCACACTCCTCCTCGAGACAGACTGTATCCTGTACTTGAGACTGTTGTGTGCTATTTTGCTTCATGCTGGGCTGCTCCGGAGGCTCCTCTTTCACTGTTACTGGTGACGCCGGCATTCCCGATGAATCGTTGCTCCGATTCTCCATAATAGTGAGCGCGAAACGTGATAATCGCAACTTCTACACCGATATGAAGAGAATACGTTAAAACTTGCGATCAAGCATCTCTCCGAGACACTCCAAGAAAGAATAACGGATAAGTGGGATTAGGCGCGAAGGTAGCCATTTTAATACATAAAACATACGCGCGCGCGCGCACGCACGCCGCACACACACACACACACACATTATATATAATGTATATATACACCATGTATATACAATGAATTAATAGATGCTACATAGTTAGTACATACAATATTTAGTAGAGCGTTAAAGTCATTGAAAGAGTCGTTTTTAGTTATCAGTGTTACCAGCAAAGTTGTAAGCAAATCAACCACTCAAAAACTAGCATTATTTTACGTTAGCAAAACTTCTGGCATGTGATTGGTTGATGAAATTAGTTTTCTTTCTTCTGATTGGTCAAATTTCAATCTCAGTCATAGACTGATATGGGCTTAATGTAGTCTGCGGTTTTAACGCCGTGTTTTGAATTGTCCTTAATTGGAGAAGTGTTAGATTATATTAGGGTTAGGTTAGGTTAGGTTAAAACAATCTGAAATAGTACGTACTATACAAGTAAATTACTGTATAAGTAGACGTTATAGATCACTAAAAGATATAACAAGATAAATTACAAAGTAATTTCTTAATTTTGTTTAGCTTCTTTTTTTAAGAAAATTTTTTTTAACAAGATACGTAACGTTTACATATTGCTACATATAAGATCAATTTTGATATGTGAAAGTTTATTTTATATGGTATTTCAGGCAACATTATGAACGACGATACAAGCCATGACGAAGAAAGCTCAATGAGCGAATCAACATCGGAAAGCGATGATGATATAAAGGAGTCGGAAGCTCACTCTGTTTCGTCACGTGCGTACACTAAGAGATCTAATGCTCAAGTGTGCCATGAGGTTTCATGTTAAAGCATTACGAGCTCTGCTGTATTTCTGTTAATTCTTTGGATTTTTCTCTCTGATGTGTTTAAATTTTTTAGAAAAAGACAATGATAAAGAAGAAGAAGATAATGAAGTTATCAAAGCAATATTAAATTCACAGAAATTGCAAACAAACCGTCCACCATCCGTTGTATTAGAAGACACGATAACAGATATATGTTTTCATCCTACAGTAAATAACATAGGTGTAGCTAGTATAACAGGAGATGTTTTTATGTAAGTTTCTCTTTGTGCTTTATTCTTAATGAAATGTTACATTTCTCTTTGTTCACTAGGTATAAATACAACAATGAAGAGACCAGTCTTGTATCAACTTTGGAATTGCATCTTAAAGCTTGTCGAGACATTGAATTCAGTGAGGATGGAAAATTGTTATTTTCAGCTGGGAAAGATTTGTGTATAGCGATAACAGATGTGGAAACGGAAAAACTAATTAGAACGTGCGAAAATGCCCACGAGTACGTATTACATTCCATGTAACTCCCAATTTTGATACATAGATGAGATATTAATGAGTTTCATGATCTTACTGCTTAGGGAACCAATATATACAATGACAATTATCAACAAGCACGTGTTTGTAACAGGCGACGACGACGGTACAGTAAAATGTAATAAACTTTGTGCTTTTCTTAGATCCCCAACTAGATTACACAGATGGGTCTTATTTAAAGAAAAATATTTTAAGTGTGGGACCTGAGACAGAAAGGCAGCAATCCGATATTTTCCATAAAAGAGACAGAAGATTACATTAGCGCAATGATAACCAACAAGGATGCCAAGTATTTGGTCTGCGCTAGTGGTGATGGATATCTGACAACTTTAAATATACCAGAAAGAAAAATGCACGTGCAGGTATTATAAAAATAAAAATAAAAAAAAGCCTGATAAATCAGTTTTAATTCGATTTTTAACATAACGCACTGCACAGTCTGAGGATTACGATGAAGAACTGACGTGTCTCGGCTTGTTCAAAACTGAGAGAAAATTACTGGTGGCCAGCAGCAAAGGAAAAATGTACGTGTACAATTGGGGAGAATTTGGATTGCATTCGGACGAATTTCCTAATGTCACGAAAAAGTCCATAAATTGTATGATTCCCATTACCGAAAATGTTGTAGTAACCGGTGGAGAGGACGGAATACTCAGGTAAGACGAAAAAGTGAAAGTGTTTTATATTATTTGGATGATATTTCAACGCAGTATTGTTTGATGAATAGAGCGACTAGTTTGTTTCCTCATCGGCACCTTGGCATAGCGGGGCAACACGAGTTTTCTGTCGAAGCGCTCGATATCAGCAACGACGGAACTCTAATAGCATCTTCCTCGCTCGATAATGACATCAAATTCTGGAACGTGCAGTATTTCGAGACTTTAAACGTCGCTGAACCGGTGAAAGGTGGAAAACAAAAACAACTCTTGTACAATCTACCTAGTAGCGAAATGAATAATCGTGCCGACTTCTTCGCGGATTTGTAATTGTTGCGTAATAAAATACAGTTTCTTACCGATCACTTGTTCAAATATTATGACAAATCCTTGGAATTGTTAGATCAACATCGTGTATTTGTCTGTCGCATACGCGACGCATTTATAATGCGACAGATTGAGATATCGGAATAAATATAAATGAGTAGTATTAAAAAAACGTGCATTTTATACATAATTATTAGTACACAAGTAATACTACACTTATGTGTGATATGAATAACGTTCACATACATATATATGTATACATATATTTATATATATAATACTTCGTGTTTCAGTTAACTTGAAAATATCTTACAATATAGATTCATATTCATACATTCTATACTTGTAATCATGAGAATACGCGGGTATTGTTTGTATTTTAGGATATAATCATACACATTATCAGTCCTGTTATTTGAAAAACTGATATATCTCAAGTAAAATACTCTTATACATTACAACTTACACTTAAATATGAATGTATGAAATGGATTTTGAAGATTAACTAAACACGTGCTTTTGTGGACAAAGTGCTTAAATACGTCGTTTGCAATTTCGTCATTATCCATAAAGCTTATTTTTGTTTTTGTTAAAAAATGTCCTAGTAATATACTGAGTTAAATATACAGTACAAATGATATATTTTCAATGTAGACGATATATAAAGTATGAAATCTGTTAGAATTATTCCTTTAAAAAACAAGGAATGACTTTGTTCTTCGCGCTCTGTTTCCGAGTTGAGTTACGACCGTGACTCAAAATCTTATCTTACCTATCATCGCTTATTGATGATTTATTTGACGTAAATACTCCGGCGCGTGATAATGCTGTTGTTGCGCGTGAGCTAACGAAGGATGCACCGGTGGTTGAAAACAACGTACGTGCTCCACACTCGCTGCGTCGCTGTCTCCGCTTTTCAGATATTTATTCAACACAGCGAATATCTGTGAATTCAGTACTTGGAATCGTCTTATTCGGTCCACCATCCTCTTCAAGTGCTTCAAAGATAAACGCATCGTTAGTCTCAAGAAAATTTTACTGGATTGTCCGACTTGTGTACAGTAAATGCATCGCATCGATCCATCAAAAATTTCAAAGTCGAAAAACAAGTGTTGAAAAACCGCAAATGGATCAAATGGAAAATTATCAGACACTATACACCTATTGCTTGCGCATATAAAACCGATAAGTTTTAGATCAATTTGCGGCCTTTAAAAACTTTTTGACTTTTAAAATTTTGAAGCTGGCACAGCATCTTCAAAAAATCACAATTCTGGCAATTAATTTAACCGTGTCGGTATTATCGATCGCAACAGTATGTGGAACGGATCTAGGATTGCTTTCGGAGTCTAGAAGAGAACGGCGCGGTAGTAGGAGGAAGAACCAAAGTAGAACTACTTTCCATGACGCGAAACAATATGGTGCACTCTACTATACGCGTGTGTTGCATCGTATACTTACTATTCCTTTAACGTTCTCGTCTTTACCGTCTACACGTTGTACTCTAAGAATGTGATAGCAGAAATCAAGGGCCTCAAACCTACGTTGTTGACCCAAAAGAACGATCATAGCACACCCAGCCCAGTGTAAACCTTCGCCAAACAATTCTCTATAAAAGAACAATCATTAAAGTCAAAGTATCAACGTTATACTGAACGCAAATTTATATACGTAAATAATAAAATTTAATACTAACTCAACAGTGAATTCGGTTTCACCAACGGGAATGCAGTATACGAATTGAAGTGCACTCCACAGTCTATGAAATTCTGTGCATTCGTCTACATTCATTACACCGTTTGCTGGTGGTGGTCCGACCCAAATAGGATCATCCAAGAAACTTCGCAATCTACTGAGCACAACCTCGAATATCGACAAACCGCAGCACAGTCGTTCGCGCGTCAATAAATCGCCTTCCCTAGCGATCATTGCTTGCTGCAAAGTGACATATTTTACATACATTATATAAAAAAAAAAAGTGTTATATTTGAAAGAAAGATATTGCATGTGTTTCTCACTTTAGCAGTGCCTAATTTATCCACATTTGGAACGATTTGCAGAGCTGCATATTTTGCTTCCAGTCGTTTTTGCTTGGTTTCGGGTTTCTCTCCCTCTGAAATTTTATTACACGTCACAAGGAATGTCTAATTTCGCATATGTCTTTTCTAGTTTTCACTCGAGTCGCGCGATATCACATATTTCTAAAAAAAAAAAAAACTTCTCACCTTTACAATAAGGTCTGGGTAATATATTTTGAAATGGAGCTGCGTGCAATAGATCGCACACTTCTTCTTGCGACAAAGCTTGTTCCATTAGAAGACAAAACAAGATCGTGTTGCCGAATTCGCGAAAATTGTGAAACAATTCGGTTTTGGCGTCGGGATATTGCACAATGTCGTTCAACTGAGCATGATAATATCCTAAAACTCCAGGAGATCCGTAATCGTATCGCGGAAGTTTACAAACTTTAGGCATAGCTTCCATAAGAGTCTTCGTAAACTGGTGCAGGCTTCCCTGAATCAAGGTCTTAACGATCTTGAGAAGTTCCTCCATGACCACAGCTATTCCTTGGTATCCGAGGAGCTTGCATATAGTACGAAAATGATGCGGACCAACGAATCCTGAATACTGACCATACTGAGTGCTATAAGCCAAGTTTAATTGCTTACTACCCCAAAGATAGTGGTGGGACATTTGCGGAGGCTTATCTCTATGAACAGGTTGCACAAATTGTAGGCCACGACATTTGACAAATCTGTTGAATATATTAAATAATATATAAGTTAATGTAACACAAACAGTAGACCGCGATTCCAAATCTATATAAAAACATTACATATACCTGTTTGTGGCGGCATTGTAACAATAATTTGGCAAAAAGTCGTAATTCAATTCCCAGAACACGTGAAGAGTAATTCTCCCATACGGGGCTAGAACGTTATGATTTGCTTCTCTGAACATAGCGTCGTACTCATCAAGTGCAAGCCACTTGCTCAAGAGTTTATGAGTAAGACGATTGACTTGCAACAATCCATCCAATTCCTGTCAGGTTTTACGCAGCGAATGATTAAATTGCGAATAATATGTAATTGCAAAAAAATTGTATTTGTGTGGCTACTCGCGAGAGACTTACCACGACTCCGGTTATATCGCCGGATTCGAATTTACTTATGGCCAAATCCAACGATTTCTGCATATCCGCGTTAATACGTTGCGTTATGAGTTTATTCAAATCGATACTTCTGCCCAGTAACTGAACGTGTCTCTGCTTCAATAATGTTTCGTATCTATTGGCACGGGGATACGGAAGTAAATACGCTCCGAGAGCCACGCATTCAACTCTAAATCGTTTATCTAACAAGATACTAGATGCCAATTGTTTATAATGCGCAAAAATTTGTTCGCTAAGCTTGTAAACAAATTGATCGAAACATAAATTCACTTCGGCTTCTACTTCGTCGTACAGGAATTGCTTACGAAATATTGTCAATGCGTATAACGCGCTGTCGTTGTACAAATCCAGTGGATACAAGACGTATCTATAAAATTAACAATAGTAACGATCATCAACTATATTATACATGTTTATATCATTAAAAACGGTCAACTTGCTTAAACGTGGTCAAATTGCCAATTTACTATTGCAAAGAACTTACTCCATCATTGACGGCTCCTTGCTTCTCAGGATATGATCGGTCAATATCCACGGCATAGACATTTCAATGGGAAACTGAAACATATTTTGTTCTTTGAGTGTAAAATAAAAAAAAAAAGCGTATCTCTATGTGGCGTCTCTTGCAATATGTATTGTGGCACGGCAAAATGATGCTTGAGAGATAAGAGTGAGTGAAAACTTGAGATTTCAGATATGTTTGGCGTTGTGGTGGTTGTCTATCGTACGCGGCAGCAAACGGGAATGCATTACCTGAATGCGTTTCTCCATGGTGATCAAGTCGCTGCACTCTTCGTTATGCTGGTGACGTACTTGGCATTTCTAATCATGGAATAAATTGTTGAAAATGCTATTTTCGTAATAGTAGTTTTGGTGTACACACAGAGGGGTTAACCCCTTAATAACATCAAAAAGTCATATAATAAAGCTTATGTTTATTAGTTGATAAATTGTTATACTTTTTATATGCATAATTAAAATAAATAAAATCTTTCGTGAGCGATATCTTCGAGCAGCAAATTACACGATGCGATTCCAAAATCACGTTGTGCTATCTTATATTGATACGTTCAGAAAAAAAAAAAAAAAAAAAAAAAAAAAANTATTAGTTGATAAATTGTTATACTTTTTATATGCATAATTAAAATAAATAAAATCTTTCGTGAGCGATATCTTCGAGCAGCAAATTACACGATGCAATACCAAAATCACGAAGTGCAATCTTATATTGATATGTTAAGAAAAAAAAAAAAAAAAAAAAAAAAAAAAACTAATATTATTATTTATTATTTACCTGTATTTTCCTACCCATTGTCATTTCTAAATAAAATTCTCTATACCACAGTTGTGACAAATCGCAACAATTCTGTAATGATTCTATGAGAGAAAAAACAAGAGAAAACATTCAACAATGAGAAATCGAAAAGTAACTGCAAATTTGAAAATAATCATTTACTTACCACTGAAATTGAGAAGATAACTCCAGTAAAAACTGGTTTTGTGGAATTGATCAATTTGAACTAGATATTGACCGTCGATATCTTTTCTCAGAGTGCGTTTGCCGCCGCTTTTATCGGCAATTAGTGATTCCAGCATAGTCCGTACCATGTAAAGTTGCGTGGAAGACGGACCTATTTTGTTTGTAATTAAATTTTTGAACCAAACATCAGTTTAACAATGAAAAACAACATGACACGCGATAGTTTAAAATGCAAAGACTGACCAACATTTCTTCGCGGAACTTTAATACCAAAACCGTTATCTGGATCTTTCTTTCCTTTTAGAGCGGGATCTCCAAGCGGCTCCACTCCAAAGTGCCAATCGGCGCAAGTCTCTCTGACGGAAACGATTATACTGAAAAAAAAAAAATAAATAAATAAAATAAACTCATGCAAAACAATTTTCAGAAAATTTGTGTAATAACCAGTAATTAATTAATTACACACACTAACCTTCTTATCAAATCCTTTTTATTCTTGATTGCTTTTCTTAAAGGCTCACGCAATGCGAGTTGTACAAAATCTTGCAATTCGGCATATATATTTCTACGTATTGCATCGATAAAAACAGTTTCCATGCGTGCCATCAATACTTGCAATCCCTTAATCATCGCTATAACTTCTATAAGAGCAAACTTCTCTTCGTCCGAATAATTATAACGTGTAGCCTGTCAAAGAGAAATAAGTAAAATAGATATTCTGCATAATAAAGTTTTTAAACAAGTTTAAGTAATATTAACAACATAAATAATATCGAGAGTCATTTTGTAATCACCCTACCCTCTCATATTCTTCAGCTTCTTGCGGACATTCTTTGTTCATATGATGGTCAGTGGGATGCAGCAGCTTCCAGCTGTACAATTCTGTTACAACGCTGGTCCACTGCGAAAGTAATTGCAATCCACGTAATGCTAACTCAGCGGTATCCCGATTTTCTGTATCACTTCGGCATTCCTTGTACGTTGTAGTGACTTCATTACTGTATCTGCACACGATAATGGTTAAATGTTACATATTATCAAGTAAATGCTAAGATAAAAACAAATTGTACAGAGAGACTGAACGATACCTAACCTCGCCAATTCGCTGATGTATTTTACATGATCTTCTCTAATCTGAGGAAGATGTACCATAAGATCAGCCTGCGGGCTTATGTTGTTTGACGAGGAGGACAATGGCCACTTTGACGCGTCAAAGTGCTTGGAACGTTTAATATAGTTAAACGGTGCAATTTGCATATCTCCGAACAACGGTACCACTTCCAAATTCTTAAAGATTCTGTCGATCCTATCCAACTTTAATTTCTTCTTTTGATCAAGCTTGTTGATGTTACACATTTCGCTGTCCATTAAGAACAAACCAAAACCCATCACCTTCACCAACATGTGCTTCTCATTGGGTGTAAGATACATTTTAGATTCGAACATGTGAACACAGATATTAACAACATCCGCAAGTAATTCTTCATATCCTGCAATTTTCTCCAAATTTTCTTTCACTGTATCTCGAATTTTGTTCTGTGTGGCCAAAAACATTGACAAATTTTGAGACTCTTGTAATGTCTGCGAGTCTGACATTACTTTCAAAAACTGTGCAGCTCTAAAAACCCCCCAAAAACGTCAGTTTTTAAAAACTTAAAAATAAAATCTCATCTACTAAAAAAGAAAATTATGACAAAATGTTTCTGATCAATCACCTCCTATATGTAGAATAATCATTTTTTACACTAGATTTCATGTTCTTCAATTCATCTAACACAGCAAACATATTAATAAATTTCCCTAATGTCAATAAATATGCTTCAGATACAAAATCTTTTCTCTTTTCATGGTGACATAAACGCTTAACTTCTCCTGAAAATCTCTCAATTGCTTTTCTCTGAAATACAAGTGCACATGCAAATTTTACAGATAGAACAAGATTAAAAATATTAATGAAATAATATGCAATGTGTATGCTTACTTGGAAATACATAAAATTTAATAATTTATTCACTTCAGGTGCCAACACCTCTACTGTCTTTTCATAAATTTCTACTCTGTTTGGTTGTTCGTTAGATTTTGGTTGTGGAATTGCACGTGAGCAACATCTCCATGTGTACAACATAACAGCATGTTCTAGACCTTCTTCCAGTAATTCATTCTATACAGTTTGAATAGAGAAATGTCATTGTTGTGTATACATTAGCAAGTACACATAGAATAATGAAATATACATGAAATACATGTATTATATGTATTAGCATTGAAATACATGTATTATATATATTAGCATTGTTGTGTGTGCACATATTAGCAAGTACACAAAGAATCAATCAATCACAAATAAACTTACCAAACTTGCGTGTACCGTTGCTTCTTCTATATACTTGGCTATACCTGTTACAAAACCGTTTCTGTCTTCGAAATTGGTATCGAAATTTGCTTGATACACTACGGAACATGGTTGAGCCTCTATGCACGGCTGCTCATCCGGCAGAGTAAATTCATCCAGTACGTCAACATTCGATAAAGCGTCACCCAAAGTGACTTTGTCGGTAGTCATCTCGAATTGCTTGGGAAACTACGTCCCGGAAGCAGAATACGGCAAACCTCCCAGGAGGTTAAGTATCTCTGATAAGCAATTATTATTGTGTAATATTTACGTTTAAAATTATGATACTTATGTATTTGTCGCAATCATTGTTGTGGCATATCCCGAAGCTGTCAAATATTTGATGTTCAAACTTCCAAACCTGATCGACAATTGTGGGAGAGAAATCGAAAACTCCGAGTTTCAATTCATTAAATTAAGAAGCATTTGAAAACAATGGACACTAGTGCGACATATGTGTCGTATAAAGTCAGCCGCGTAATGAAGCTTCACAGAACCATAGATCGTTTTACATTTACCGTTTACCAAATGTGAAAAATAGATACAACGACTAAAACGTCGCTAAACGGATTTACACGAGTGTGGACTGTGGACGGGTGTATACGATACGAATTGTCAGAAACATCCGAGAATGAAGTTTATCGAAAGAGAATGTTCGATCTATCTGGTGAACAATCGATGGTAAATATCGATTATACACTGAGTTTACAGAGAGAATCACCTTTGGGATAGACCTTTTCTATTGGGTGCATCCAGAAGCACGACCGCTCAGTGAGCGGCTAAGTAGCAATCGACTGTGATTGGCTCTTATTTTAATCTAAACCAATCACAGTCGATTGCTACTTAGCCGCTCATTGAGCGGTCGTGCATCTGGATGCACCAACTGGTTACGTACAGGGCCTTAATTCTTCAAAAAAACTTTCGTACACGAAACTCTACTGTTAATGAGCACATACTCTATAGACTTTATTATACGCAAATTGTTCAATAATCGAGATCAAGAAACTCAAGGCTGTGTCCAGTTAAGCAAAGGGGAACGAACAAACACAGGAAATGGAGGAATTGAAGGAAGTCGAGAAAGTGGAAAAGAAAAAAAGAGAAGGCGGCGCATGCGCAGTAACTGTAAACAGTGTTGATTCAATTTTGAATTGGTTGTGGTCGGGTATTAGCCATTGAAGTTGAGGTCATTACTAAAAATGACCAAATTGAAAGTTGAAATGGAATCGAACAAGGAAGCGCTCATTGTGGCGGAAGATAGTGCGGTCTATCAAAGTAACTTGCGAAGATGACGAGGAAAAGAGACAATTATACATAGGTTACTTTCTCAACCATCTTTATGCCTGTGGTTTGTTTGTTTTTCCTGCATTTCCTTCGTTCCCTCTTGCTTAACTAGACATAGCCTAGCTCTTACGCTCTCTAACTTTCATATGGTAATCATATTTCTGCAAATGTGCGTATTGCGCATGCTCTACGTTCTGTTTTGTTTGATAGTTGACGATAAGTTCTTCGACGTATCACTGTCGCTCGTTATGTCAGTTACGAGCCATAACAAGTGACAGAAGCAGTAAACATGATGTATGTATATTAACAAAAAATTTATTAACGTACCAATAAGATTTTATCAATATTTTTTTTGCTGATAACACACGACGTCAAAAAAAGTATAAAAATATTGAAAAAATAAATTTGATTTGTTTGCTAATTGTATGTCCTTTATACTCCTTATTGATATTTTCTATCTGCTGCCATGTCAAATGACAAAATTACCGGCTGAACTATGAAATGTCTTCTTAGAATTAAACTCACTGTGTGATGTTCTCTAATAATAGGGACAATACGCTCAAAAAAGATACGATGGCGAATGAAATATCGATGAATATTCTGACATTAAATTGTTGGTAAGTAGGCTAGAAATATTTTGCAAGTTTTTTGTTGTTTTTTTTTTTTAGCAAAGATTTGCACATTTCCAGATGACTAGAATGTTAGTGCTTCTGTTACTTTTTCAGGGGTATACCATATGTTTCAAAAAATAAAACAGCACGTATGCATGCTATTGCGGACAAGTGTGCTAGCAGTGATTATGATATAATTTGTTTGCAAGAAGTTTGGTCCTTTGATGATTTCAATATGATAAAAGCGAAAGTACAAGAAGTGCTTCCTTATTTCCATTACTTTTTCAGGTATATTGTTGTGTGAAAAAAAACTTATCAGATAATTGTGATTATTTACTAACAGATTGCAGTTTTCTTTTTAGTGGTGTTTTTGGATCGGGAATATGCATTTTATCACGGTATCCTATTCATGATGTTATGTTCCACAAGTGGCCCTTGAATGGTTACGTTCATAAGATTCAACATGCAGATTGGTTTGGTGGCAAAGGTGTTGGGCTTTGTAAAATTAATATTCGCAAAATGAATATTAATATTTATGTTGCACATGTACGTTTATTTAATGCACTGTTTCAGATTATTATTTTGGTGATATTTTATTACATGTAACACAAAGTACAGCGTCTATTTATGTGATATATACTGTGTTTTACAGTTTGTGGTGACTTTTAAAGAATGAATTTTTAAATTAATTTGATTTATTACTTTGCAGCTGCATGCGGAATATAATCGAGAGAATGATGAATACATAGCTCACAGAGTGCTTCAAGCATTTGATACTGCTCAATTTGTAAGAATGACAAGTGGTGGCACTGATGCTGTGATATTAGTTGGTGATCTCAATACCGAACCTGGAGATTTAGCATATAGGATTATACGAGGTGTTGCTGGTTTAACAGACGCGTGCCCGAACAGCCAGAGTCATATAGGGACCAATGAATGTGCCAACAATAGTTACACCAGCTCACAGCTTGCTCGAACAAAACCAGAGGGAAAGCGTATAGATCATATTTTATACGTGGGTTCGAAAAATGTTAAGGTGAGAATTTCACTTTGACGACAATCACTTAAAATTGTCATACATATTATAAACAACTCGATTCATCAGGTTGATGTCATGAACTTCGAGCATCCCTTGCCAAATCGCGTGCCATACAAAAACTTTAGCTATTCAGATCACGAAGGTGTAATGGCTACTCTTAAATTTGGAAAGAGTAAGTTGTCTTTAATACATATATTTTTACATACATTTTTTAATATAATTTTACTTTTTTCTCTGTGCTGTTTCAATTGCAATAAAAATTTATTTATTTGTTTGCAGATGATCATGGCACAAACGTTCTAGATATAACGAATTCTATGAAAGAAGCACTTGAAATTTGTGAGGTCGCGTTGAAACGATTGCAGCGACAACGTTGTTGGTACTTATTGTGGAGTTGCATACTGCTCATTCCGTTGGTTTGGTCTATTGGGCTAAATTATTACATAGGTACCTCGATAGGAATAGACATCGGTTTGAACATAGCACGTATCCTATTAACAGCAATTTTGTGTTACACTCTATTCATGAGTACGATATGGAACAGCGTGGAAAAAAATGCTTTAAAAGCAGGATATTCAGCAATAGAAATTTTCATGGCAAAACTGAATGACAACATGATTAGAAACTGAAAAAAGTTAAACTAAATTAATTAAATCTAACACAGCTCAAAATTAAAAAAAAAAAAAAAAAAATTTATGCTCAGAAAAAAATACAAAGCTTATTTGTTAAGTTAAATAGAATGATTTAAATATTTGGTTTGAATTAGAGTCAGTCTGCGGAGTATACGTATCAAATTTTAAAAAGTGATATTATAGCTACAAGTTTATATTTTTACACTTATTTATCGCGAGATTGAAGCAAATAAGAAAGAAAACTCAGAAAATAAATTAATAAATCTAAATATCAAGGCCTAAGCTTTTTATGGAACACAGTAAAGCTGGTATCCAAGTTATTCATTATTGATGAAAGAATGTAACAATTTTAAGCGAGTGTTTAAAAATATATACATTCGCTAAGACAATATTACCGAGGGCGCATTCGGTTTGGGCGTTTCCTTGTTTTAAGGTAGTTATCGCGCGTCAGTCTCATTCAAAAGGTAAATTTTACACTACTGAAAATATTCTCAGAACTCGATTTACATGTACAAATATTTCGATTCGATTTTTTTTATCAACATGTTAGTATAGAAATAAATAAGTAGTTTTATTATACTCAAAAGCTCTTTAAACAATTTTACTTTTTTTGCCAATGCAGTAAATTTTTTAGCAACGATTGCCCACGCTTTACATCAAACGGCAATTTGACAACTTCACGCACATCTGACCAAATTTGTCAGTTTGCTTAGCTGTCAAACAAAACTACTAAGATGACTTCAAATTTTAATACAGATACTAAAAAAAAAAATGCTTAAAAACAATTTTGAGTATGATAGAGGCAAAAAAACCACAAAAAAAGTTGTGTGTCAAGATCTAAGTATGTTATGCGTGAAGCGATATTGATGCTGCTATTACCTGTCTAACTATACCTTGTCAAGAAATATTACAATCTTTCCGCGGCTTTATTTTGACAACTAGAGTTTTAAATATGCCTTTTTCATTGAGTTTACGCATATAACACATGTGAAAAGCGTCATTTATATTTGCAATTATCTCAACTTTGAAAGAGAGAGAGAGACAGTCAAACATTTAGAAATTTCACGAACGCTTACAAAGCCTTTTGCTTAATACATAGTTCAAATTTGGAAGAGTTGGCAAGAAATCGATTCTACGCGATAACTACCTTAAGCGCTTTGTGCACTTGGTCTCTTTGGCGTTTGAATACTCACTAGCGCTTACATAAATTGTTCGTTTTGGCGATGTGAGCGATGTGAATGTGAGCACATGTGACAAGATTGAGAACAATCGAGTGACTACTCTCAAGGCTTCTCTCTAGTAATAGCTAAGAGCGTTTCTTTCGAAACAAAGCGCTCACGCTTTAAATGTCTTACCTCGATAGAATAAGGGTGCGTTCGCTTTGGACGCTTTAAACGTCAGTCTGTCTTTATTGTTGTTTAAATATAGAACAAAGATAGACTGACGCTCAAAGCGCGTAAGCTCCTAAAGCGAGTGCACCCTAAGCGATGGTAAACGAGAGATATGACGTAATCAATGATGTCAGTTTACTCTTCATGAACGCTTATAACGCCGAAGTGAACGACATGAGCACTGCTTTTAAGCGCTTAAAGCGAACGCATCCCGAGATTGACCAAATAATATATACCTATAATAGGTTTGTTTTTTTCCCTGCACAGGCTGCACTAGTTCACAGTCTATCTTTGTTCTTCTAATAGAGAAAAAAAGATAGACTGTGAACTAGTACAGCCAGTGCAGGAAAAATAAAACAAAGCTAATATATAATTATGCATATCATTTTATATCAGTCAGTGACATCTCAGATGTATAAATATCTGTTCATATATTTATATAACTCTGGGAGCACAATATGACCAAGTAAAAAGCTTCTCCTTCAGTCTTCGAAGTTAAACCGTAATGTGCACATTATCGTTATTTAGCTTTATATTGATTTTGTATTTCTACATTTATGCCAAAGTGCAACATTTATATAAATAAGAACTTATACGTATTTAACAGTAAGAGGCTTTTGAGATTTTTCGATAATATTTGATTTTCCACATTATTCTGTATATATATTTTATTATAATACAATAATATATAATATATATATATATGTTTGTGTGTATATATATGTGTGTACATATATATATATATATATATATATAAACACTCGCAGATAGTTATTGCCTTTAAAATCTCATACAGAAAAAAGCTCCACATAAAATATCCTTGTGTACATATAAATTGGGAGTATCATTTAATATAAATGTATTGAAATGCATCAGATATATTAAATCTATATGATTTTTTTCTACTATGAACATATGTCACTTTTCCTACAAGTGTGATTATATATATACAGTTTTATAGATACACAGCAAAATGGCTTCTAATAAATAATACTTTATGTAAAATTATAATTGACTAAATAGTGTGCAGCCGAAGAAATTCCGGTACGGAAGTTTGCAACGCAAGTGTTTACGTGTGTCGCACTGCATAGTTTTGTTTCACACATGAGTCTCGTTTCTTTTACGATAACAAAAATATCGAAATATATCCAAAACCATTGCACTAACGACACAGAATTGCCTAAATTTTCTGATACTCTTTGGTTCTTTTAAGGTAGCTGCTCGACATAATTCTTCGGGACCAAACCCGTCTTGCCGTTCAACGTACCTTCTAGCCAACCCGGTTCCAAAGAGGCTTTAACTGCAATTAACATTATTTTGTTACTCTTTTTTACTTATCTTTTTTTTAAAAAAGTATTCAATGTCCTCTTATCGTTCTTACCATTTGTGATAATTTGATTTGGCTCGAATGACAATTCTCCTTCGCTCTCCGCCATGCATGCGTACAAAGTCCGTACTCTCCTGAGAATCATGCAAACTTCAAATCTCAATTGCCAAGAATCTCTGTACATACAGACATAAAGCACTTACCAAATACCCGGTATTTGACCCGGACTTGAACGACCACTACTAGGCGAAGTGTTAACACTGTAATTATGTAAACGGTCACAAGCAACACAAAGCACTACTTGGAATAAAGTATAACAATGCTTTCTTTTTTAAACAAAAAAATAAAATAACTTACGGACAAATTGATGACGAGCTACTGCGCTGAGAGTAAGCCGTGGGATAGTGCACAGACATCATGGTACCACGCTTCTGTTTCACTGGTAATTCGCTGGTAAACGGATGAGGATCCGACGCAATCGACTCGCTCGAACTACTTGTATTTCCACCACTAAGAACTGAGACAGCAGTAAAAATTTTTCATTTACAAAAACAGATCTCGGTGTGCGAAGTAAATAAAGATATGAAAGAAAAGAGAATGTATAACAAAACCTTTTTCGGCTGAATGATATATGAGGTTCATATTGGTTAGTTTTATACGACTGGTGCTGCCGGTGCTACCGCTACGGCCGTCCAGGTACGATGGTATACGATGACTCGTGCTGTCTAGATCTTCGTAATCTCCGTTATTTCTTTCATCGGCAACAGACGATTTGTTAATGACCGTTAACGGCTGACCGTCGTAATAGGATCTCGTAACAAGCTACATACATAAACGTTATTAAAAAAATTAACGATTGAAGAAAACCAAGATCAAGTGGATCCTATTACGATCAACTCACATGTGAATGCGAAGATGTAGGCGTGACTGTGACCGCGGTGTGCAGTGGATATCTTAAAAATGCGGTGCCATTACCCGAGGAAGTCGAACTTTCTTCTACTTTAACGCATTGCGATTTACTTGATACAACAGCGGCGGGCTGTTGCGTTGCTGTTGTGCGTAAAGAATCTTGAGGCGGTCCAGATACTATTCTTTCACAATTCTCGATCAATATTTCCACAACGATATTATAAAATTTAATATCCATTATAGATGCTACCGTTTCCTCTTCCGGTCGTAATAGAGTCGGACCGAAACACACTGCCAAGTTTCCCACGGTCATTAAATTTTTTTCACTTTTCTTTGCCACACTAAAAAATTTCGTTTTCAATACATACATTCTGTGAATGTTAGACAAATATGTGATATAATGTGAGAAAAAAAATACTAAATTTAGAGATAAATAAATAATAATAAATGTATTTCTTACTTGCAAAGATGATTGATGAGAAGGATCAGCATGTTAAAGTTTGCTTTAGGCAATCGATAAACGAGACTATGTACATCATTTATTCGAGTTTCTTTCGTTTCCTGTTCTGTTAAATGCCATAAGAAAATCTTACTTATATAGAAAAAATTTAAAAGTAAAAATCCATCAAAGAGAAAAAACAAATAAAAACTGATAATTCTAAGAACAATAAGAAACTATTAATCAAAATTTTTTTTTCTAGTTTTTGATTATACAATATATAGCAAAAATAAACCAATATTTATATTTCAAAAATACCTATACGCACTCGCAGCTGTAATGAAGCTGTTGTAATATCGGAATGTCATCAGCGGCTCGGACAATGTTCTTAGATAAGTCTTGAGTGCACTAGTAATAGTTTTACTCTCCCATTCAAAACGATCGTTCAGATTGATTTTATCTATTTTCCTCTTATCGAGTCCCATTGTTAAAAGTTTGTTCACTTTCGAGGCAACACCGACCACTCTGTACAGACCCTGTTCTTCGAGTCCTGTCAAACCGATTATCATTAGGTACCTAATACATTTGTAACGTAATATATTAAAAAAAAAAAAAAAACCTAAATTGTATTCATTATACCTCTATTTTCAAGCGCTGCGATACACTTGGATATGAATGCAAAACCAGTTTCATCTAATACTGTATCTTCAGGTTTTGCAGAAGAACCTAATCGTTGGCAAGCCTGAAAAATATCCCAATAATAATATTATTATAATACGTACAATTAATGACATAAATATAATAATAATACAACTAATATTATTAGAGTAATATAAAATGAGAGATATTATTTAAAAAATAAGAAGTATTAGAATGAATATTTACAGGTTCTTTTCCATCCATGGCATCCATCCACAATTTTCTATCCTCTTCAGATAACGCTTGGAATGTATAAGTTATATTAGGCCTGAAAAAATAATGTAGATTTTTTCTATTTTTGCTCTTTTATAATAAAATATAATAAATAATTACTTACGCACACACACACACACACGCACACTTACTTATCAACGGCAGTAATATCGAAACAAAATCTTTTTTCAATAGTGTCTGATGTTCTTCGTATACAAGATGCTAATGTGAAAGTTTCTTTGCTACTCTGTCAATAAAAAAAAAAAAAAAACAAAATATGTGTAGATTATTCTATACATATATCTGCATATTGTATATATTACTAATAATTAGCATTCACTTACAAATTTTCCGGTGAGTTGATTGTAAGGGATCATAGTAAATTCTTTCTTGTCCTTCTGATATGTGCAATACTGTTTTGTCCATGTTGTACCAAACGCTTCTGCAAATACAATGTTGTTTTTAGCATTGCATATAATCAGCTATATATTTATAATAATAGCGTAACAAAATTTACATCAGAATTATATTTGAAGATATAATCAAATTTTTATCTAAAAACTGTCTTCTTACAGATAAAAGAAACTTACTTTTTTCCATTAGAAATAGATAACCTTCGCGCGAATGCAGTTTGTTCAGACCACTTTCTACAGCGGACTAAGAGAAGAAAGACAGTAATAAAAGTGAATAAAAGATATACTTTACGCAATAAACACAGTAAAGGCAGTGTAAAGTACACATAATTTTGCAGATTTTCAGAAAAAATAAATTATTCCTAAATTTCTTTCTTTCTATTGCACTCTAATATGATAACGTAACATTCATGTAACAATAAAATATTGAAAGTCTACTTTTATGTGAATACGTTTTACTGAGCAATCAAAAAGAAAAGAATACAAAATAAGAATGCAAAATTTTCTATAAAACACATACCTTCTTCATGTCCTTCATCTTATTCATAAGTGATTCAGTTTTATCCCGGGTAGCAAGGAAATTCTCTCTAGTCTTGCGAAACACACGCACACACAAATAAAAATTGCAATTAGTAAGCTCTTATACATGCAGTTATGAATTCTATCGTGATATTTACACCACACTGTATAATTTAGTCGCGAATTGTTACGTTTGATATTTTTATGTGAGTTACGACTCATTGAAATTGAATGGGATCTCCGATTCCGAGACAAGAAAGTTATTGATAATTTATTAACATTTTGTTATAATTACCGTTACAATATATATATGTATAGTTTACCTATACACAAGTTAGACTTGTTTTAATAGCAAAACTTTTTCATTCTTGAATTCTCTACCAAAACTAAATTTCCAAGTAATTAAAGATTTTATAAGTTGTTAATTTATTTCTTGAAACGTGCGATATTGGCTAGCTCAAGCTAGAAAGGGAAAGAAATCTAATAATATTAGAAATACTATAGAACAGATACATATATATATTTATATACACATTCATACACACACCGTGTGCGCGTGTATGTATATATGTATATAAATGTATTTATATGTTAGTGGTGCTTGACAAGAATTTCTTGCATTTCAACACACAATTATATAACATGTGATTAAAAAGAAAGTAACATTATATTATTATAATTAAAACTGTTGCACAAAAATATATTAACTTGTAATACATATACTCTAATAAGATAAAAATATATTTATTTTCAACAGTATTCAATGTTTATGTGCAGTTAGAAAATAATTGATTAGACAAAAATTTTAAATTACCAACCTTCTGAATTTTTAATTGTAGCTCTGTCATATAAGGTTTAAAATCTTTTGCAACTTCGTGACCCTGATGATAGAACGTCAGCCATCCAAACATAAATCCCAATAACTAGAACATTGTACATTGTATTCCACTATAATTTTAACATGTTTCCTCTACGTGTGCATATAATAAAAGTTATATAATTAAATACTTTACTGTATTACCGTTTCAACAAATTCAAATTTTTTCCGTTCTTGAACCTCTTGCAATAAGAATACATATTCTAAACTAGCTTGAGAAAAGTGTCTTTCAGCCATTTCCAACGTTGCATCTGCCTACACATGCACATACAGATATCAACTATTTAATAACACTAATTTCTAATTTTATGTGAGTTACCAGGCATACCTCTTGCAAAACATTGTCTTGTTTCTTAATGGATAAATTTAAGTAGCGTTCTTGGCTCTGACAAAATTTAATTGTTTGTTTCTCAAATTTTTTTTTGCCATCCTAACAAGTAAAATATATATCATTATATTATTAAAAACTAAATCATATTATTAAGAGATATTATATCATTTAATTAAATTCAAATTTTATTTAATTAAAAAAAAAGTAATACCTTAACTCCACCAATATGTTCTTTCCTAAAATTTTCCAAAGGTAATATAATCTGATTATATGCTTGCTCTAGCTAAAAGAAAACCAATGAAAATAAGAAGAAAACTCTATAAAGAACATACACATTAACAAATATATACATATTTGTAATCTTATATACCATACGATCTCTTTCATCTTCTATGGATGCAATAAGTTTGCCAAAATACTTTAGACTTTGAGATATGTGAGTTTCATCCTCAGTCTGGCTCTCTCCAATGCATTCAAAGCTGAAGTTTTGTAATGTTTTGGAAAAGGTTCTTTGAGCCCTGGACAAGTCTAGAGAAATATTTACATTATTTTGCTATATTCCAATAAAATAAAAGACTATATACTACATGTTATACTATAAAAAAAAAAAAAAAATTTTGTTACTAAGTTTTGTTAAAAAGTATGTATGACAATATCTGAGGTATGAAAAAAAAAAAATAACCTAATAAACAAAATGTCTCTCCTTGCACAAATTTTCTCTGTGTTGTCAGAGAATATCTTGTCTACTGACCGAACTAATTGAGAAATAAGATTAAAAAAAAAAAAGCACAACAGCTGTTGTAATTCGCGTTTTTTCTATGGTTCGAACGACAGATCTGACATATTAAAAAAAAAAACTTACTTTTAGCAGCTGTTAGTAAATCTTTGATCTCTTTAATAAGTCGCTTTATTTGCTGACTGGTCTTTTCTAATTCGCGCTCGTGATAGTGAAGATTTTCACGGAAGTACGGACTGTCGGTTAAACAATCCGTAAACTCCAATGGTTTTAGGCCAACACCCATTCTTGTTTATTTGCGACAATTAAACGATCATAAATGTAACGTGGAAGAAGGCCAAGTTCGCTCGCGTGCACACTGTTGTCATCACTCTCGATCATCCGATAAAACACACAGTCACTGTCATCACTGCAAAACTATACGCGCAGATTCGCCATCATTAAAAGGTGCAATGTATCCAAACACACACTTTACAGTTTACAAATGTAACTATATAACTCGGCTACATATATATTATTTTATGCACATACGTACCACTCGTGAAGTTAGTATCATAGACTTGGAAGCTTTCAATTAAAACATGTACGTGTATATAAATTCCAGGAATTATATACAAAACAAAAATGTCCGAAGATTGTCAAAAAAGTTTTCAATTCTCGATTGTACAATGACAAAGTGAGATTCAAAGAACATAATTTCATGGATTGTGTTAGATCTCGTCTACAATAAAGATAGTAAGGATAATTGCCCTAACCGCTAACTTAGGCCGCTGCCGTAAAAGTTGGAAGATAAATACGTATACTGCGTTCAATTTGAGAAGAGAATTTTACTGCTCATAGGGAAAGAAAAGCAGGGAAAGTAGGATAGCGTTGCATGGGGCTGTGTTCAGTTAAGCAAGATGGAACGAACTAATGGAGGAAATGCAGGAAATACAGGAATTGGAACTAATGAATTCCTGTATTTCCTGCATTTCCTCCATTAGTTCGTTCCATCTTGCTTAACTGAACACAGCCTGGGGGATTGATGGAATACTTGTTGACAGCCAATGGCTGTGGAGTAAGGAGACTTTTTAGTAGAGAAAGTGCGCGAAACAGGCAAGTTTTCGTTCATCCGGTTTCTTTTCTCAATTTGAACCCAGTATACTAACGTTCTGCTGACAACCAATGGCTGTAAAGTGGGAAGACTTTTTTTTAAAAGAAGTGCACAAAGCGAGTGAGGGAAATGTCAGATGGTGCGCAATGTGCATAATGCGGAACTGTCGGAATGTTTGTGATTGGTCGTGGCTTGATTCCGCTGATTCTGCACTTTTCGTTCCGCAAAAACATATTTTTATGCGGAATCGACATAGCCGAGGCTATGTCCAGTTAAGCAAGAGAGAACGAACGCAGGAAATGCAGGAAATACAGAAATTGAAAGAAGTTGAGAAAGTGAAGACAACTGTCTGCTATACTGCGCATGCTCCGCAACAGATCAGGGAGCCACCTTCTCATTTCTTCTTTTGCATTTTCTCCACTCCTTTCAATTCTTGCTATTCTTGCATTTCAATTCCTGTATTTCCCGCATTTCCTCCGTTTGTTCGTTCCCTCTTGCTTAACTGGACACAGCCCTGCGTTTGTTCGTTCCCTCTTGCTTAACTGGGGGTCGATTCTGTATCACGCAGTGTAGTGAAAATGACAAAAGTGAGCGAATTCACTAAAATATCTATGATCTTATTGGTCAGCACCTAGTAAATTAGCTCGCTTTTGCAATTTTCACTACATCATCGCATGGATACAGAATCGACCCCCTGGAAGACTGAAAAAAGAGCAAACCTCTGAGAAGCTCTCTATCCGATACACGTGGGTGAATAAGCGAGCTGGTGTATGGATATAATGTTGCTAAAGCTTGGGAGTTATTAAAAAGCTAAAGCAAAACCATACACGTAGGTAATTAAACTGTACGAATTGTGTAACTGTGTTATACGGGGCGGAATATATTGACCAAAAATAAATAATATAATGGAGAAAAAGCAATTTGACGCTTTTTTGGGAGGATCGGAATCGCTTCCACATGATGTGCCTATTATGCAATTTGTATCGGCGCGAGCCCGCGAAATTTCTGCGATGACAAGTTCACTAGGTATGTGTCTTTAAAAAAATATGTTTTATAAATATGTATTTTTATTGGTATATTTTATATTTTAATTATTTACACAGAGAATCCCAAGCAAACCAAATTGATATTTCAAAAACTTCCTGTATATATGCGCAGACGTGTTATGTCTCATAATGTCAAAAGATTACCACGTAGATTACGAGAAGCGCATTTGGCGCAAATGGCAAAGTCTGCAAAAGGCAAAAATATAATCTCGGTGAACAAGCGACCATCTCGAAAATATCGGAGAAGACCGCACATGTTACTTTCTGAATACGGACGTAGACAGCGTAATAAAGTCTGGCTGGAAACTCATATTTGGCATGCAAAACGCTTTCACTTGATCGACAAATGGGGATATAGAATTGCGAGCTATTCAAACGACAAATGTTTCAGAGCTAATTACCGAGCTGTCGAAAAGCATTGCTTATTACAGGATATTTCTTACTATACTTGTATTGAAATAAAAGGAGAGGAAAGTTTGTTAAAGACTACTTTAAAGACACATTGCGATCCGTCCGCATTAACTTTTGCAGCAAAAAAGTACACTACAGGTCATAAAGAAGGCACTTTAATGTTCTTCAAAAAGAATGGGTATCCACATTCTCCTATTGGAAATGTGGATTTTTTCTGGAGACCAAAGAAGTCGGATATTAGAACTATTTGGATCTGGATACACCCTGCTTTCTATGATGATGTTTTCAATGAAATTATATCGAGCTTTAATTTTATAGAAGATAATAATATATATATAAACGATACAACTCGCATTACACCTAATTTACATAATACATATGTAAATGATGCAGGCTGTAAGATGAATATATTGAGAAATGCATTAAACCGATTTAGACTTCATGGGCCATTGACGTTAAATGTGCTGACACAAGCGTTACGATTACCATCCTTGATTGAATCAGATTTTTTGTCAGAAATGGATACTACAGGACAACAAGAACAGACCCAGAGCTTGTTAAATGATAAAACACCTGACACATGTAAATTGTTAAGGAAGAATGTTCTAGAATCTACAGAAAAGATGGAAATTGATAAAAAGAATGAAGAGAACACTGTAATATCGAAATATTCAAGTATACAAGAAGTTAAGGAAAAAACATGGCATATTAAATACTACAAAAATAAAACAAATATGGAAGCTTTTAAAGCACAAAAACAGTTGTGGCAAATAATGGAGTCTTCAGAATCACCAAATTGCTTACCATCAAATATAATTATTGGATTGACTGTTTTGGATCCACGCTTTTACTTACCCATAAAAAGAACAAAGTGTACAGAATTTTCTCAATTAACTTTACTCACTCAATCACCAAATAATTCAAACTGTTCTCCTATTTGGGATGTGGAAATACGTCGTGTTGTGAGTAATTCTTGCGTATCTACAAGCACAATTAACAACTTCAGAAGTGAGTGCATTGTGCCTGGAGTATCAAACGACAAGTATCTCAGTGAAGATATTATGGCAAAAATACCTATTCTTCTTATTCAAAAGCCTGGAAATATTACAGGTGTATATGTATATATGTATAATTTTGTTGTATTTGTTTTTTAATTTATAAAAATATATTGATATTTGTGTTAACAGGTTTAGGTTCTAGTATAGACGTTATTATTCCATCGGGATGGGCAATGCCGTTTTGGCTTGCGCTTATATTGCGATGCGCGAGAGTAGGAGCGCTTCGAGAATCAAGATCGATAGCCTTCGAAACTTTGAAGCGAAACACACCCGATGTCAATGATCCCGATAGTCCTGCTTACATGAGAGAAGCATCAAATACAAAAGAGGAATTAACTAAAAAATATTTTTGTTATCCGCCTAATAGAAGGGTTAATTATACTAAATTCGGAATTAGCAGTCCGTTCTCCTGCGACTGGAAAATTTTGACGAGAGAGTGGTCAGGTGCTGAGAACTTTTACGTTTTAAGAAATCGTGAACTCTTACTACATTTGCGAGCAAGTATTTGTCCGTATACCAAAAATAAAAACTCCCAGTTGGTTCAAAAAATACAATTTGATTTTCAAGATATAGAGAAATATAAAAACTGTTTGATATGCGTTTATGTATCGATGATAGGAAGGGGATTGCCAAAGAAATTCGCGATCATATGCGTGCCAACGGCTGAAGATTTGAAAACATTTGAAAACGACAAGAAGTGGACCGGTCCTGTAGAAAAACATCATGTCGATCCAAATGAGAAATCTCGTAAAATTTTGCGGAAGAACCATTTGACGCTGTTGAAGCGATTAAGACGGCAGAGAGTTCGACAAAAGAGAGCGTTAGGAAACAATTTACTGAAAGCGATAGAAAACGATTTATTAAAATCATTGAAAGAATCTGGTGGGGGGGGCAAATTAGACAAATGTGACCACTTCAATAGCTTGTCGCAACATCGCAAAATTATATCGGACTACTTGGAAAAAATGTCAAAATTATTTCTTCCGGAATGTAAAGAAGTTCGCTATTCTTGTGATAGAGAGATCATGGGATATCTGACTGAAGGTCATTTTTCATTCAGCCGAGCAAAAGGTATTGGCATCGGATATGTTACTTTGCCCTCATTGTTTGCAATAAGTAATAAGAAATCCAATATTGTCCTTGTAAGAAATACTCAAACACGACAGTATAGATTAGCAAAATTAGACATATTAGATTTTTAAGTGTATGTATATACATGTATACATGTAAAATTTTTTATCATATGTATATATAATTGTTTTATATCAAAATACGCCATTAATTCATAAGAAATAAAAGTGAGGTATAATGACAAGTTATAATTATGTAGGTTTATATAAGTAACTTTATTTAAAGATTTTACTGTGCTTTAAAATATTTAACACATGACAATTATAGTAATTTTTGTTTTTTTATTATCGCATTATAAACATATAAAACAATTTACAATAAGTAAATATTAGTGTGCAACATTGTACATACTATAGCATTATACAAGCATACATTGTATATAGGAGAGGTAGCTTTTGTCGTAAATAAATAAAGACGCGTCAATAAAGTACATGCACAGCAAGTACTTCCATTTCCATCAATGAAATCTACAAAGATAGAGTACGTTGGTTGATTATTATAAATTGATTTCAAAGTTATCAAAATTATATTTTTAAGATAATAATTTTATATATTATACAATCAGGAATTGCAAATATTTGAAACATATATGTGTGCGGCTTACATATTAGTTTATATATAAAACTTACTCATATATAGCACGCCATTCATGAAGATAAATCAATTTACCAATAGCCATAAGTCGGTCCATAGCTGTGATAATGATAATGAGGATAAGAATAATGGTAAGAGGGATGATTATGGTAATGAGTGTGATAATGATAGGGATAGCTATCATGATAGTGGGAATATCCATATCCATATCCGTATCCGCCGCCATAACTAAAAAAAAAAATCAATATAGATAATGAAGAAATTAGGCCAATAGGAGTCAGAACAAATTAAAAAAAAAATTACATTTTATCGAGATACATTTAACAGAGTTCAATCTCTTGATATCTCTTTTGACAAATAACTTTTGATACAACAAAATTTGATCGGAGTGTTATCAAAATTAGAATACCATTTAAGCTTTTAATATTGTGTAATATATATAAATATAGCTTACTATTTAGCCTTGTACAATCCAGCACCGGCGAGTCCGGCACCCAGAGCACCGGCGCCCAGAGCACCGGCGCCCAATGCTCCGATGCCCAATGCTCCGGCACCTAAAAGAGCTCCGCCTAAGAGTGCCTTTCCTATGATTGGCGCTCTCTTGGTGCGTGTCTGTGCCTCAGCTACTTCGTTCGATTCAGAGGATGTGCTATCTTCCGGCGATGCTATAGAAGTTATTAGCACCTTTTGCGGCACGGCCTCTTCGTTAGGCACGGTCGTTCGAGCATAAATCACAGCTAATAAAGCAGCCAGCACTATAATGCACCTCATCTGAAAAGAGGAAAAAATAACAGATATAAAATGTTAAAAGAGATTTATTAAAATGGATCATAAAATAACTTCAATTTTGTATTAGTTTTTTTTTTATAAATAATGTTTTCAATTTATGATTATTGTAGCTTTTTCTAGTTTTCTTTTCATAGTATTTAGAAGGATGTTTTTTACACACTCGTATTTTATATATTCCCTGTGTGTGATAACAAAATCGGTCAAAAACATACAATTTGTCGCTAAAAAAGCAGCATGTGTAATAGCTATACCGGTATATTATTTACTTATTTATTTCCAGATGAAGTATATACAAAAAGAAAACTTTTTTTAAATTATATAATTTAACAGTGAGAGATAAAATCTAAAATAACTTCAAATTGTCACAACTTTTCTATATCAAGCCAGTCTCTCTACAAGTTTCGCTTCTATGTTATTTTGCATGGCACGAACAAGCCTAACACGTACCTTGCCTTAGATCACGTTGACTGATGAAGACTTACTTTTCTCGAAGCAAAAGATCCAAAGACTTTTATAGGATGGGACAAGTCCACCCTACCACCGGAAACTTTTGTCAAATTCCTCGCAAAGATGTTATATCCTTGTCTCCTTCATCTGAATATCTCTCTGAAAGACTAGTTATTTTTTCTTTCTTTTACACCGAATTATAATGCGAAGACTCGTTTCTTTTAACATGCTGACATTGAACTTACCTAGTGACTCGACAAGAATTTTGAATTTGAAATCGAATTGCCGAACACAGAGGAGTCTGCTTTATTTTTTACGGCGTTGTCCACTTTACTTTCAAACTTCATTGACACGAAAGATTCTTGCATATTTTTTCATACGTATATATTGAAAAAAAATATATATTTTGTGTATCTGGAATTTTATAACTAATATTATGAAATACTTTGGAGTTAAAACTGATTTTTCTTTGTATATATTATACAGTTTTTTTTTTTTTTTTCAAAACGGCATGGTTTTATAAAAAGCAAAAGAAGTATAAAAAAGTCTGTATAAGCAAATAATATTCTTAGCGTAGTTTTGTTATATTTAATATTCCGATTGTGTGTCTTATTTTCATTGTTAATTTGTTTTAATATTTCAAGACTGCGCTCAGAATATTACTTGATATTAAATAATATTATGCTTATATAGAGATATGTATCTACATTTTAAGAAAACTTTGTTAAATATTATGTATATTTAACAAAGAAGAGAGAAAAAAGAAAGCGAGTTTGTTCTTTTTTTTTTGAGCTGACCTTGATAAACATGGGTATTTACGTTTTTACGTAATAGCGACTGCTAGACACGGAAATTAGCATAAACATCTTCTGGAAATTCCGGATATTACTTGGATAATTGATTTTTTCTGTAATCGCATGTAGAGAGAGAGAGTGCCGTTATTCCACACAGAAACACTGTAGCATATAAATTAGAACAATAAGTATCAGAGAAAGAACAACTAACGAAAAATATTTATTTTCAAGAAAAACATACTGTATTATATTCTACTTTAATTTGATCTCTTTTTACATAAATCACCAATTAATATGATCTTAAACGTATATGGTCTAAAAGATTTACTGTTCTGTTGTTTACACTTTTTAAACCAGTTTTTGATCAATTCTTTATTCATAAAGCTAGTGTTTTTCCGAGTTTTTGAGCATTATTAACGAAATCAGATATGATCATTTTAATTTAGGTGCTATTGACGCAGCTATGATAAATTTTTCTATCACACTCGCATCTCTATTTTATTGGTTCGGTTTTCTTGTAAAGATTGTTGGTAATAATAAAAATACACACATTTAGTATATACATTCAGACGCGTTGTACAGCTCCAAGTTGCCACAACATAATTACGTGTAAACTTAGCCATCAGAATTTTAACACCGCGTCCAAGCGAAGCAATTGAAATTGACAATAAAATTACCATTTCTTGCTATGCGTGTAACATGACTTTTTTCTCGTAAATTGCTATATAATGTGACCTCGCACAGTTAATAAGCTAATATTAAGATATGCTATGTGTAAGATATGCTAATTTAATTATACCTGATTATACCATCGTGAAAGACAATTTCACTTTTCTATTTTGACAGTTGTTGCTATTTTGCACACATCTTGTAGAGAACAAGTGTTGTGAACCAATTCTGATTGATTTAATTGGTTAGTTATAACTCGCGAAATTGACCAGTGCGAGATTAATTTAATCCGAGTTGGTCAAATTGATCTTATCTCTCATCGATTAAAAGAATAACTTTTTGTCTAATATAGGACGCGGTGGATGCAACTTCGTGCGTAAAACATGCGTAAGCAAATTCAGCGCAAATATTTGCATTAAAAAAGAGAAAGAAAGAGGAATATTAAAACACGACCTTTGAAATTATACAGATTATTCAAACTAAATAAAACACATGTATGTTAGAAACGTATATGGCTCGTACAGAAAACTATAACCGACCATTTTCCTACTCGAAAATTTTAGCTGAGAAAGGCTTAGACAATCACGCACGGCTCTGTTTTATTACGACGTGACATGAAATGCGTGCAACAGTAAGTAAAACACAATACAATCTTTTCTTCTTATTTCTACAAGCCTACATGTATGAAATTTTTATAATATAGACACATGTCAAATGAACTCTCGATTTCAAAATCTCTTTTGAATATTATAAGATACAAAACTGTATAATAAAAGTAAAACTTTAGGATTCTCTCTTGTGATAACATAATATAAATGTAAAATAATTCATAAAGTTTGCTTTGATAAAAAGAGAAAAAGAGAAACATGGCGAGTTAAAGAAAGAAAAGTTGAGGAATATGCCAGAATGATGAGGAAAGAACAAACGATGCGAGAGATTCGTATGGGTGCTCTAAATACAATGCGTTACCGCACTCTATGGCGTGAGATGATGATGAGGATTAAAATGCCGCAGATCGTCGAAGATGTGGAAGTCGCATGGCAGAATTTTGATCGAGCATTTGACATCAAAAGTTATAGGTCACTTTTGTCAAACTGGTTTACACACTCACAATAATGGCAAACTAATTTATTATGAGAGTTTGAGTATTACTACATAACTTATGAATAATGAACACACACACTCACTCACACATACAACACAAATTTAAGGCTGCCACTTAATTACATTCAATACATTGAATAGTTATCTAACTTCATACATGTTAATTTTTTTATGCGAAAGGAAAGATAAATATTTAAATAACTCCAACACAAAGTTGTACTTACTATAATAACGTATAACGTAACTATAATAAACCATATTTGGTATTTCAAAGTTTATGATTTTCGATTTAAATGCGATTCATTGAATAAGTAAATTTTAATCTTTTTTTTAGAAAAAATTTTTATAGTCTTTAGAGATATTTTTATACTTTTTGTATATGACCTTTCCACAGAATAAGTTTCCTGATGGACGAATTGAGCGAGACTGAGGAGCAATATCAGAGAAATCTAAGAGCACACACTGAAGCGATAGATAAGTTATTGATCACGTATAAGGAGAGAATAGAACGAGAGGAAAGAAATTATTACGGGAGAATCTTAAAACAGACGCTCGACCAGACAGACGTTGAAATGAACAAACTTTATAGTCAGCAAAACCAAGATGAGATTTTGTTGCAATCAGTCACTCGTGGAGTTGAACGAGAAATAGAAGAATCGTTGAACAATGTCAAAGGCATTGTATTAAGTACGTGTTATATCCATTATTCCAAAATCCGTTTTTCTCACACTTTTCTAATGTTACATGTTATCAATGTGCGTATATAAAATGCAAATTAATTTATGCTTAAATATTTACACAATAAATATTCATGACCTCTAAAACGACATTAGATGATATAATAATTTCTAATTTTTATTCTTTGACAGGTAAGATAGATGCATTAGTGAAAGATAATAAAAATATTCGTAGAATTTCTGCAACGCAACTTGAAAATCAGCTGCAAAGTACTTGGCAGATCTTGCAACAAGTCTTATCCGATTATCAGAATAGTAAACAAGGACTTATAATTTCTATAGTGAATATTTTAACATGATTGTTTTTGCAATATTCGAAATTTTATTAAATATAGATTTTATTTTTTAAACATAAATACATTACTTGTTTGTATAGTATACACATTAATTTCTGACTTCATGGCAGCCATATCAAAAACTGTCCGGTATAATTCTGCTGAAAAAAAATTAATATATAATCTGTCAATGGAACTTAAACCACGAATTTGTAATTTAATTAACTTGCAAATCTATTAAATACAAGTTAACTTTGGTATACCGTTGTTTTTTCTACACAAGCTAATATAATATCAATCAGTATGACATCACTTCAGAAACGAAGAATCGTCGTAAGCATTATGATGCACTCAAGGAGAAAGACGATAAGGATCAGCTCATAATAGCCCAACAATTATTGCGCACGACAAATCTTTTTGAGAAAATACAGAAGTTTGAGAATAAAATAATAATGTTTGATGCCACATCTAAAAAAGAAATTTCTGATATTCTGACCGAACACGAGTTTCTTCAAAATGTTTGCTGGACTGTAAAAAATCGTTTCATCTCAGGTGCGAATTGTTATCTGATTTTTAAAATGATTTTTCTATATATATATATATATATATACATATATTTATATATATACACATATACATATAAAAAGATGTATATAAAATTTTCAGAACAGGTAAAAGATAAAGACCAATTGAAAACATTATCGATTGAATATAACAAAACGATGAAACATCTAGAACGTCTTGTGACCAAAGGTAAAAGCCTGCTCGCACTGATGCAAATCTGTCGCAAGTATGAAACACAAGATGAGAAAGTAATTCCGTTCGTCGGTTGTAAAGAATTAAAACATCCGATAACTCCCTCGTCGGAAATCTCTGGTTTATCAGATTGGAATGTTGCTCGGCAGGTGAATTATATATTTTAATGTGTATTACGTCATGATAAGATATTTAAATAACAGATTTAGATATCTATTTGATTATTAGATTACGAAAGATTTTCAAGATTTGACAAATTTCTGGCGGCGATTTAGTTTCGCGCAAATAATGACCGACGAAATGCGATCGGAGCGAAACAAACTGAAGTTCGAGGCAAATTACTTGCGCAAATGTCTAAATTCTTATATAATGCAAAAGACAGAAAGAACAAATGAAAAATAAGAATATATAATTGTTCTTTAATAAATTTTCAATTTTGAAAAGTGCAAGTTTATCTATATCTTTTGAAACTATACTATAATAGTGACAATTATTGTGACAAATTTTTTAAACATATATAAAATTATATATATATTATATATAACTATATATATTATATATTAGTTATGTATATTATATATAACTAAACAAAAATTTTACATTCTACAATAGATTTAACTTTAAAACGTTGATTATAAATTGATAAATATGTAAAATACAAACTAAACTTAATCTATAAACTTTTATATTTTGGTGTTTAGCGAGACAAATGAATAATTTTATTAAAAGTTACGAGTAATTTATCCTTTTATTTTTATACTTATATAGAGTCTAGACTTGTAATTCAATTCAATAGTATTACAATTCTAGCGGTTATTCAATTATGAACCTGTAATCGTTAGAGTAGCGATATATATAATATAAATATAATATATAAATGTAATACAAAAACAAACAATATTCACACTTACAGCTAAACTCGAACAACTCATTAATGGTGTGTGAAGAAATGTACATAATAAACAAAATAAACAATATCTTGCAATTTATGTACATCTGTGACAAAGTGAAAGAACAGACGATGTCTTCCCTACTACTTCAACAAGTTTCGATCGACATCTTGAAACTTGTTTCACGACAGTCTTCTATTTATTATGCACTTTAAAAAATTGCGTTGCTTATATAGTCTTCACACATTAAAATACACATTACGATAGTGACTTGTGCCTGTGCGCTATCTGAGACAGCATCTTATTGCCAGCGAGGAATGTGAGAAGGCCAAAACCAAGAAGATACCTCAGCGTGACGAACATATTGAGTTTCAACCAGAAAATACCGAACAGTACGAAGATGCCTGAAAATGAGACGGTCGTAATTACTTTCATTGCGTTGCTGTCGTACGATTCACCAATAAAATTAATGATTTGTAGTGAATTACGGGCTACAAATGCGACGAGAGAAGTTTCATCGCATTTGTGAAAAACATCACTTTACTATACGCCCGATGAAATCAGATAGATTATATATCATCTTCTGTCAAGCAATTATCGGGCACATCATACAAATAGAAATTTTACATTATCATGTATCTATATTTTACACACACATATGTACACACGCGCGCGCGCGCGCGCACGTGTGTGTATCACCACCAACATTTACCTCCCAATCCAAGATGGAAAGTAATTGCGCTGAGAGAAAGAGGGAAGTTCGAAAGATTTACACCAAGCCGCGCCCATAAAATCACCAGCAACAGAAGTGGTGCTAAACAAAGTCCTGTAAATAAATTCGATACGAACGCCGGAGGTCTACGTTCAGGCTCACGGAACATGTGCTGAAATTAAAATTAATACACTAATATAACGCAGTTATAAGAAGAATACGTTAAATAAATTATTTCTCAAATAAACTGTTTGTCAAAGCAGAAACACACATAAATAATGATTTATATTATTATTATGCTTTGACACATGATACTCTGCCAATGTTTTGGAGATGACAAAATCATCGCACAATCTTCTGTCATTAACGAGCATTGGCACGTACTGTAATAATATTAAAAAATTACCTTTATTTCAGGTTTTGTGGTGTATACATTTGGCTTTTGTTTATAAGATGCCTTATCCACACTATCTGCCGAAGTTACTTCCGGGAATTTTAGAGTCACCGTGCCGACATTAAATTGAAATGGATTACTGATCACTGCATCACCAATGATCAACTCGATGTTATATTCTCCACTCTGATAAGCAAAATTTGTGGCTGCTGCTCCGACCGGCTAAAATGTATGTTAGATATACATTTTCTATTTTTGTTTCCTTCAAAAGGATATACCCGACATCGTGTTTGTTAATCAATATTAAAATTTATCTACTCGATAAACAGTATAACTTAGAAACAATATCAAAACTTGCAAAAGCAATTACCATGTCAAATTTATAAACATGAGTAGCATCAGGCTCGGCGACGAAAAAGATTTCGTGACCTCGTTTGTCATTAGCAGATGAAGAAACTGACGTAAGACGCACGAAAGCTTGATGCACACGCATTGGTTTCTTATTAGCGGAATCACGCAGCAAAAATCGCATAACTAATTTCTGCTGAGAATCAGCTTCTATTTTATGATCAAGTTTGCCCGACAGAGATTCCGTATTTATTCTGAAATTAATCATCGAAATTGAATGTAAAAAATAATCAACTTGAATCTCCTCAAAGAAAAATAAAATATATACAAAAGCAACATTAAATATCATTGTAAATAAACTTACTTCGTAAGTTTTGGTTGAGTGGTTTGATCGGCATCGCCAGTACCGATTTCCAAATAATCTAGTATTGCTTCAGATAAGACCTTCACTGTGATTGTATTTGTAACAGAAGCACCTGTTATTGATATCTTGTAGAAACCGCGATCCGGCTTTACGTTCATAAGATCCATCGTGAACAGAGTTCTGTAAATAAAGTGAACGTTATTTCACAGTAGAAACACATAACGAGAAAAATAAGAGAGACCGGTATTCATAATTCATCTTTTATTTAAGACCATCTTAAAAGTTCATCTTAAGATAATGTACGGGTCGTTTTTTAGCTACACAACATCTCAAAATAAAAAAGACAAATTACTTAAAGTTAAGATCCGATTCTGAATCAGCTTAAGAATATGTGTTGTTTGTTGAATTTCTTAACCTTGATTATGTTTGAAAAAAAGGTTAAAGGGTTTGTTCAACAGTTATTTCTATGCCCCAATGTATAGCTGATATCAACACGAATACGCTGACACAGTAAAGTATTGGGGACCATGTTATACATTTATCGTTTTGGCATTGAAAAAAGTAAATGTAAGAATTCTTAATATTTTCTTTAATGCAAGCCAAATTGCTAGATACTAAGATATGAATTGCTACAAAGTTATTGGAACTTGTTAAGCTTGGTAAAATACGCGTTGATCTACAAGTCCTACTTAGTCCTAGCAAAAGTTAAAATATAGATTTAATGAATGTTTACTTGTCCGTTGTAGATGGTTGCAGATTCTCGTTACTGAGAACAACAACATCGTCACCCACTCTTGTAGCAGAATTTGCTACAACTTTGGGCACAGACGGCAATGCGTTGCCAAGAATATCGCAAACTTTGACCGTAACATATGGCTGTTGATTTGATATAACGATTCCTCCATCAATCAATGTTATGCAAACAGGCTTCTCGGGACTTTCAACCGCTAGAGTGTCTAAAGCAGACAATAAGTTCGCAACACCTCTCGTGGTTTGCACGGAACGTCGCGAAAGCAAGTAATTTCCAAATTTAACGACTTGTTGAAAGTTTAGCGGTGGCTTTTTCTTTAATGAAGTCGACAATTTAAAAATACCATTGAGAAGAAAACCTATGCAGAAAATTTCCAAATTTAATATTTGATAAAATAAGATCAAATACATATGTTAAATAAATTAAAATATTAAATATAATAAACACTTTTATATATTTTACAATTAAGTAGAAAAAGATAAATTCTTTATACTTGTTATAGAAAGACCGCCTTCGAATTGTAAGTACTGGCCATCTACTTCATCAGCTTGTACAACAGCGTCTTCTATACGATCAAAAGCGAATGCAGCAGGAGTGCCCAAATCAGCAGCAATGTGAAACGTGTATCCTAGACTAGAAATGTAAGATTACATTAATCTATAATGCTTAGGAAATAATAATGTCTTTAATTAGTTATATGTATTGTTCAGTGATAATTGTTCTCTTCCTTTTTTGTTCAGTAGAACGAAAGTATTATAAACATCATTATATCTAGTATACCTAATTTGTGTATATACTGTATTGCTTGTTTAACTTATACACACGTATATAAATACATATAAACACATGTATGTGTTTTTATATTCCAAGAAATAGTGTGGCAAGAGTTTATATAAATTGTTTTAATATATTACTATATTACTGTATGTAATGTACCACTCAAAATTAAATATGATATCTATATAACTTACTTCCACAGACTGTCATCTTTTCGCAGAGCTGCTTGCATTAACTTCACTAATTTGTCAGTTCTGGCAGCAGATACTTCTTGCGACAAAGCTGTTAAACCGCCCACTGCATAGTATAAATCAGACAGCGTAGAAGTATCTTTCTGTACAATATTTGTTAATATCTGCGCAAAGAAATATTACTGTATAACACAGCGCATAGAATATACATGTGTGTTTGTATATATAAAACCTTTTTTATAATATTTTTATCAGAATTAATTATTGTCTACATTCTCTTTATTCAGTAGAACGAAAGTTTTATACACATCATTACAATACTTTTTTTCAATCAATGTAATATTTTTTACATCACAATTAGAAATATATATTACCTTAGATACAGTAGTTGCAGAAAAGTCTTGGCAGTTCCCAATAGCTCTCCATGTGGAGGCCAGATAAAATGCTGTTTCATGTGTGATGTCCTCTTCATTGGATTTTATTAAATATTTACAAATGTCCTATATGTATATATATAATAGAGCCACATATTAATGCACTATTTTAATATATTGAATGTTGCAAGGAAGAAAATATTATTTTCAGAAAGACTAATCAAATGATCATAAAATTTCACAAAAAGGCATTTATCATCATGTCAAAATTTTTATACAGTTGGCTGTATAAGAGTAAATGTCTAATGTTTGTTATCTTCGAAATATTAAAACAACTAAAAAACTATTAAAATATGCTTTAGAAATTATATATAAGAAAAGAAAAATTACATCTGCTTTTGGTATAGTTTCTCCAAGAAACTTGAATCCGCTCACAGCATAGTATATTGTGGATATGTCGTTTGATTGAAATCCTGATTCAAGAATATTCTTCAAACGTAGTCTATTAGTCACCGACAAATAAGAATTTGTTGACGAGAAAACCTCTGAGAATACAGAGTGCACACATAGCGTCACTATTGACAACAGCACAGTAGCTGCAAGATAAATAAGAATATTAGATTTGCAATTAATTTGTATTATATGGACTATATATTATATAATAATTATATAAATTATGTATACATGTATAAACAGTCTAATGGTGGCATAACTTTTTCTCCAAACCTCTTAAAAAAATTAACTTATTCTATTTTTATAGCCACGAAATAGCTTCGTGAATTTTAATCTAAAATAGTGTTAGTTTGAGGTTATGTAACTAGATTTACTGCCACGGTTAATGCGAATATTAATCAAAAATATCGTAGATTGGCTATATCTAAATGATTATGCCAAACTCTCAGCTGTGAAAGCGTTATACATTGGTGAAATAAATTTCTAGATGATGATTTAATATATCGTCAAAAATATACCAGAGAAAATATGCCGGACACGTGGCGTCATTATCCCTCTCGTGAATGTTCAAGTACAGACACGTCTTATACTTTTCTCAAATGTTCAATTTCGTTACTAAGAGACAAGTGATGCCGAGATCATGATTATTGCGGTAATATATATATATATATATATATATATACTTACGAAAAATCATATTGCAATGTTAGAACGTCCAACAATCCGACCGCCACGTCGGACCACCGATCACCTCCGATACAAAATGGCTCCATGTCCGTTGTGTGCATCTCGAAAAATGGATGATGAGCAACGATAGGCCAATACTACCGGAAATAGATGGAAACAGCTGCAAGAACGGAATTGAAAAGAGGAAAATCTCTGTCGGAACGGGGAAGCTTTCAAAAACAGTGTGTAACGTATTTTTCTTTGATTTTTCTACAATCCATAAAGTTTTTGCGGTATTTTTTTGTTCATATTTTTTCGATTCATAGATTTCGTCTATCAAAACTGAGTTACAATAAAAAAAAACACGCATTATCGAACATTAGTCACTAGCACTCTGGTTTGCGAAGACTTTCAGTGTGTTTGTGTGTATGTACTATATACAGTTATATATTTGCGTTGAAAAAGTAAATATAATTAAAAAATAAAAATACAACTATGTATGTCATCTTTTCATTATTGCCAAGTTTATTGTTTTTTTTCTAATATTTATATATTTGTACTAGTATTAGAGAGAATGTGTGGCGCTTATTAGTCAAAGTGTTAAATCTTTAAATTAGATGGATATAAGTGCGTTCGCTTTGGACGCTCATGTGTTTTGAGCGTCGGTTTATCTTTGTCTTACATTTAAAAGGCAGTAAAAATGGACTGACGTTTAAAGCGCGTAAGCGCCCAAAGCAAACGCAACTTGTTTTCTACAAACGAGAAATATGTCACTCTTCTACGCGTGTGTTGTACAAATTTTGCGGAAACAAATATATTTACAGTTGTTTTGCGTATATATATATATTCAGTTGTGTGCCACTTTTCACGTCTACGTTTGTCATGTGTGCTATTTATAAGAATGGAAGAGGTGATTGGAAATTACATTGAATAATATGCTAAATATGCGTACACACATTTTTTTTTAAAAACAAATGAAAAAACGTCTGGATTTTGTGCTTATATATTTTTCTTACTATTTATTCAAGAACTTTATTGTAAATAAAAACTAATGTGAATCTTTTTCTTTTAGAGAAAGATAAATCTAGGAGGATCTATGCACACATTTTATAAAGCGAAAATATAGACACACATACATACACACAGTATGTATGTATATATATTTTTGTCAATGAAAACTAATAAATTAAACTTCTGCGCAAGCGCACACTTATCGTTAAAATCAGTTTCAAAACAAGATTAAAGATTGTAATATTCGAGTTTTACTACTGTGTGTTTTAATATTTATATATATTGCCTGTCTAGATATAATCACATGTACAAAAATTGTTTTGAATAAACGTATGTATTATATATACTATCGATCCTAGCTACTTTCCACGCTTTGAAAGAGAGAGAGAGACAGAAAATGAAAGTGAGAAATAGAGATGATAACTTACAGAATATTTTATGTATTATATGTGTATACATATGCGCAAGATATATGCCGAGTGTGCAAGTATATTCAGCATTAATCGCACATCGTGTACACAGTGTTTTCAAGTTACAGTTGAATTTTGTGTACAATGAATGTTTAAAATCGGTACTTTAGGGAGTAGATGTGTCAGTAAAATTACACAAATTGTGTAAATACATATCTTTTTTCGCTTAAACTACAGAATGCTTTTTTTAATTGTAAAATGCAACTCCAGTTTCGCACTTATTTATGTCGCTATGAGGAGAAAACAATAATAAAAAAACCATTATTATATAATTGAAACCATCAGAAATATAAATATATATATAAATATATATATATTACTGTATTTAATTAGACATACACATAGACATGTGCATATGTATCGAAAAACTAATTAGAATCCGTATCATAGATAATCAAATGTTTTGTGGAATTATAGCTTTATAATATAAAATCACATTTATTCCTGTAATTGTTATTAAAGGTGTATCAACAGATTCGGTGCTGAAGATTTTCCATGTGAATTTTCCGTTTACGCCACATAGACCACCGATAATCCACGTTTTGTGAAATTTACTATAAAATTTATATATATTGTACATATGTTTTTTTTTAATACGTAATACATAACATAATATTTATACGTTTATGTATAAATAATTTATTTCCGTTTAAAAGAAATGACAAAAGACGTTCCAAGCGGAAAAATTTAACGCAAATCATGAATAGCGTATTTGGAATACACGAAATTTGCAAATGAAACATACATAGACGCACGTGAAATTTCATAGAGTTTGTATCTATAAAATTACATTTATTGATGTCATCTCAAGTGTATGTCTAAAATAAATCAGTTTTTATTTTTATTCTTTTAAATAGATATCCTAGATGTTTTCGCAAATCTGGACTTTCACAAAAAACAAGAAGTTAATAAAAATATATTACAGGACACACTCTCTTGCTTGTATGTGTGTGTATATATATATATATATATCTAGCACATATGAAAACTTATCGCTAAGTTTTATTCTCTTTTTGCTTTGGTATTTACAAGAATACACGATCAATATCTGATTTCAGCGAATTTGTTTTAATTCAGCTGCGCAGAAAAGTTTATATAGTTTACATGTTGTTCGCGCATCAACCGAACGAACACGATCATGTATTCACTCCGCAATATCTTTTTTTTTTCGTATCATTACAAGTAATATATAATACATTCGGGCTTACGTGTAAATAGTTTAGCATGCAGTCCAACGCGAGCAAGAAAACAACACACCTTAGACATATCTATATCTCCCAAAACACACTTTCTTTACATCTTTTCTGGAAGATTAAAAGCAACTCTTGGGAGATGTTTTTGTGTTTATCGCAATTAAGTTCGTACAAAATGCGTTTCGGCAGACAAAGGATTGGTAGGTAGGTGGAGAACAGCGGAAGAGTAATAGTATCTTTTTTCTTTTGTAGATAAGTTTTGTACAAGGTATATGTCGCTGAGGCATATCTTGCTCTTTTTTTTTTCTTACAAATTTCAGTTATCTATATCTATATTAAAGAAAGCTACTTACATCTATATCTGTATAACGAACCCTCTCATCACACACACTGTTTGTCAAAAATTTATTTTATATTCTATATTATATACGTCACACTTCGCCGATACCTTCTAGGGAAACTTATTTTCTTGTTTCTCTCTCTCTCTCTTTCTTCTTTGAAACTTCATTTTTTACGTTCCTCGTCTTCCCATTCTCTTCTCATCGCACACGAGATGCGTTAGAGTTTTGTCTCGCGGTTATAATTTATAACAAATTATTCCACAAGTAAAATCGGTTGGCAAATATTTTTTTCCGAGCGAAACAATTTACAATACCGTTACTTTTTGTAAAAGTTAAAAATATTTTACTGAATGCGTGAAAGATTATATCCCGAGAGATCATTCCGTGCATCCCGTGTGTATCGCGTGCGCATCCCGTTTGGCCAGCTTATTCCGATGGCCCCTGACTCCAACGTGATTTAGTCCTTGATATTTTAGTGGGCGACGCCGGACGACCGTCATCATTCAATTTTCTTTTAACATTCAACACAATATTACCGCTCTTGGGTGTAATCTTAGAGTGTGTCGCAAGAGTCGGTGGTGTCGTCGGTATGGTTGACGGGAACGTAGGAAAGTCTTCGTCTTCAAGACCAGGTGGTTTTGGTTGCTCCGGAGTGATATTCTTTTTGAATGAATCTATCTTATACGGTGTATCTACTTCTTTCGCAGGTTCCGCGGGAAGTGGAACCTGTGACGGTGGTGGTACCGATGTATCTATCAAGACCGGAGACTGGAGTAAGGGTGTGGATGAGGATGACGACGATGGTGGTAGTGGCGGTAACGGTGGCGGTAACGGTGGTGTTGTAGATGCCACTGCTGTTGCAGCAGCAACAGCAGCCAATTCTTCCTCCGCCTTCCGAATCAGATCTAAATCGCTCAGAGTGCTCAACGTGCTCTTGCTTTCTTTCGAATCTTCCAACTGATTAATTTTAGATGAAGACGGCGAATAACTTTCGGTATTTTGGTAGAGAGATGTACTGGCCGTAGGCAAAAACGTCGCGCTAGGCTTAGACGGAAGATAAGGATCCACTTTGGACGATTCTTGTCGCTTGACGTTCGCTAGGATTTCCTGCAGATTCGGCGGTATGGTAATGTCCGAGACTTTATCGAGAATGGGCTGCGCGAATTTGGAGATGCCAGGCGGAGGCGGTGTGAAGGAGCGCGCGTTCGTCGGACTGTAAGCTTCTTCTTCGGAATCATTAGGTGGATCTAATCCCAAACCCTAAAAACACATATTAAACATAAATAGAACAATAAAGATAGAAAAATATAAATACAATTAAGAGATATCGGTAACAAATTGATAAGTTTTACAACCAATTAGTCAATAGAACTTGCCACGTTACATCTGAGCGTCGTGATAGCAGTTCTGATGATAAATCATTAATATCACCGATTCTGATTTCATCAGTACATTATTTGAGATATTAAATAATACTGTAACATGTACGTGTAAATATTATTTTGAACAAAAAAGTACATATATATATATATATATATATATATATATACATGCACATCTATAGTTACAACTGCTTTTGGTGTGTTGATAGTTTCTAAAAAAATAAAAGTTTTTCCATTCTTAAAACACACACTGAGCTAAGTTTAGCACACAAAAGGAAGAATATATAGAAGAGCTACTAATAGATTTCTACTTCAAAAAACGTATATCAGCTAATTAACATATAAATTATCTAAAATGTCACACACATATTTACATCCGTATAAACATACATGTATATATATGCATATACATATATATGTATAAATATATATATATATATATATGTATGTATATGTACGTATATACACAATCTATTCAAATCTGTTGTGATCGAATTTTCGATATATTTCTAATAATCCAAATATTGTTACTCTTCTCGTAATTATAAAGATTTAATGCCAATGTAATATAGGAAATAGAAAAAATTTATTTACAATTTCTTTGCACATATTTGATACAAAGGTTTCTAACTTTAAGCAGTACAATCGACTCGATTCTGTCAGAAGTAAGAATCTAAAGCAGCTCAAGAACGGAATTAAGGGAAGGTGGGGAATAAGTGGACTCAAAATCAAGTTTTTATTTACATCAAGATGAACAAAAAGACAATAACAATAATCGAGATCGTGGAAAATGAGCCTGATAAAAATTCTCACCGGTAGAGTAGGCGTCGCTTCATCATCGAGAAACGACGAGCTTATACTCTGTATTTGTTGCTTCTGTTCTTCGATTTGTTGTTTTTGCTCCTCAATCTGTCGATTCAATTCTTCCATCTTCTTTTGCAGTTCAGTAGAATTTTTGCCGATGGCACTGTCGTTAGCCTGTAAACCGTTTATGTCCTCGTCCATTTCTCCGGGGCTGTAGGGCTCGTCTCCGTCGTCGTCCAAACCGACCTTGCTGGGCGACGAGGTCAAATCGATTTTTGACGACAGTTCCGGCACGATTTTGCATATCGTTGCGGTATCGATAACACTGCGCGACATACCTATGTACGCTTTGTTTAAAGATTCTAAAGTCATCTGTGTCACTGGTTTTTCTTTTGTCGAATCTAGCATGGTCGTTTTGTACATTATAGGAGAGGACGAAGATGGCGGTGGCGATGAGATTTTCTCCTTCGGCACGCCGATCAATGGCGGAGTGTAACTTCTGTCGGATTCCTTTTTAGAAGTTTTCGAGGACATGACCGGCGGTATGGTCGTCAATCGTTTTTTCTTGTTGCGAACTATAATACCTAAAAGCAGATGCGGTCTGTGTTCCTCGAATCCGGTACCTGTAAGCGGCAGAAGAACCGGCGGAAGCGTGCTTTGGCTTGAGAACGGCATTATGTAGAAGTCTTTAATCGTTTTCGAAACGTTGCCTACGACGCCCAGCCGACTTCTGCTGTTTAAATAGCTATATAACGTTATATAGGGGATCTTTTCTTCGTCATTCGCGGCCGTTAATCTGATAACCAGAATTTCCTTTGAGCCGCTTTTCTTCATTTTTGATATATAATCCCAAACAGTTTGGTGGCTGATCCTACCGACGACGTCAACGGTGTCTGGCAGATCATCCATAAGATCTTTGGCGTTGCCGCTGATTTCTTGAGCGGTTATGAAGAATTTGGCGACATCAACCATGTTTACAAAGCCACGCCAAACAGTCTTTCCTGGCGTTTCTTTGTTCGTTTCCACTTCCTTGTCTCTCTCAGGTTCCTCATTTATGTCGGGAGTTTTGATTGTGACAGTTGAACTAGGTTCTCTGTCGGATATGTCGGAATCGTTACCGTCGATTGTATTTGTTGTCGTCTCGTCCTCTATGTGCCGCCAAAGGCGATCTTCTATCGGTTTCTCCGTAGGTTGCGGTGAGGTTTCCTTCTTCTTTTCTATTTCTTTCTTACGCTCTTCCTCCTTCTTGTCAACGTCCTTAGATTCCCTGCTTTCGCTACGATTTCTCATATGGCTATCGGTACTTTTGTGCCTGTCTTTTTCCTTCTTTCGATTTTTCTCCTTTTCGCTTCTACTTGCTCTATCCCGATCTTTTGTTCGATCTCGATCTTTCTCGCGCTCTCTTTCTTTGTCACGTCTGCTCTCTTTTCTACTTGACTTTCTCTCTTTACTCTTATCTCGTGTTTTACTGTGATCGCGATCACGATCATCACGGCTATGACGATGCCGACTGTGACTTTCCTGCCGATCTTTACTTCTAGATTTCGAGCTATCGCGTTCTCTGCTTCTCTCCTTGTCCTTTCTTCTTCGTTCGTCCGTGTTCTTCACTTTCTTTGTGTCCGCTCGCGACTTCTGCTTCTCCTCTTTAGTCTTCTCTTTCTCTATGTCATCAACCGTGGAACTTATGCTGTCGCCGCTATTCAGTGCGTTCACAATATCTTGCACTGGCGTCTTAGGATCGACATGATCAATTCCACCGTCGTTCTCGATTATCTGCTCGCCCTTGTGAGTTTTCACGACGATCGATTTTGCTTGAGCCATCAGATCCAATTCGTTCTTCTTGATAATTTCCAACTGATGCTTGGCTTCCTTTTCGCGCCATTCAGCCAGTTCCTGACTGGCCATTTTGTCCGGATTTAATCGCACAACTGCGTGCGGTGTCAACGAACGATCGGCGATTTTTCTAAATAGAGTCAAATTTTTTGTGTCTTTTATATTAAATATGAGACTTCTGTACTTTGCTTTGTATTTCGAGCCTGTATCCTTGAAGTACTTGTACATTTCGAGTTCTATATTACACGCTAAGTCGACTATTTCCTCGTCGGTTAATTGCAGATCTTCGGTTTCTTTAATGCGACTGGATAACACGTCCGTTAGTGTTTTTCGTACACTCTCCCGAATAGGCTCTGTAGTCTCCGTCTTCTTGGCTGGCGTTAATTTCGTTTGCTTTGGTTGCGACGGTGATGGCTTCGGCTCTGGTTTTTTCAGCGGTGTCTGCTTAGGTGAGCTTGATGCTTGGGCTTTCACATGTGTGAGTGTTGTAACATTCTTCGGACTCGCCATCTTCGGAAGTATTAACGGAACCTTTCCCGGTGTCGTAGTGAGTACTGTTTGTTTTAACTGCACGGGTTTGTTCAAGGATTGCACGTGCAATTGCTGCAATGTAGTGGGAGTCACTTTACTACTAGCCGTTAAGATCGTTTGCTTCGTTCCAGGTATTTTCGTGTAGATCATTTTTGGTACGGTCTGCACTTTAGTCGGAGACATCTGTGTAATTTTTGTGCCCTGAAAACACAATGCGCACATTTTTATCTTAATCATATATCTTCAGATATGTTTTTACACATATAATATAAAAATATACTATGAAAATTATTTATATAAATCTTACTACATATATATAGTTTGGTTGGCTATATACATACAATTTTCTCAGATGTTTGAATCTGCGTGACTAACTTTCCAGCTACTTGAAGTGTATTCACATCTTGAGGTTGTAGCACTCTGTACGTTGGATTTTCTTTCAGCCATGTTCGTAGATTAGATCTTAAAGGAGCTTCAGCGCCTAAAATTTTATATATGTCATATTAATTTATATTTAACGCATATTCAATATTAAGCGATTTATTTACCTGTAAGAATTCTGTTAGTCTTTTTGTCAATGACTATTACTCTAGGCTCGACTTTTGCTTTGACAGTTTCTGTTGCGAGCGGTTGTTTGTTTGCTTTCGCAGTGAATCCCGTTGGTACAGGTTTGTCCTTGAGAGCTTGAGTTTCCTGAGCATGTGCGAGAATGCACGCGTCTGAACAATAAATGCTAGAATTTCTTGCTTCCTTTTTGCAAACGACACATTGCATTGTGCTGGAAACTGGAACTGCGTTATGATCGACGGAAGAACTTAATATTTCTTTTGACGGTAATACAATTTGCGATATTACATTCTCGTTTGACGGTTCTATCTTCGTTTTTTGTTTACCAGTCAGTGACTGCAAACTTGACTTTGTTTTTTCTTCCTCAGCCTTTTTCTTTAGACAATTCGGACAAACCCACTCTATGCCCTTTTCTTCCATTTGTTGACCTATTTTAAGTAATTTATATTGTGTAAGCATATATTATTATAAAAGTACGATCATCTCATCGACAAAGAATGTAATTATTTCAAAACTAAATATACTTTAATTTTTTTTGTATTTAACACTAGATATACCAGCTATTTAAATATACCTATTAAAAAATACAAAAAATATATTTGTTACGAATATAGTATATAAAGTAACATTAAGTTCATAAAATGTATTCTCTACTTATAGCTACAAAAGTCATAACATCATTTCGGAAAGCAAATGTTACATGCAGTAAAAATTTTGAATTGAAATTGCACGACCAGTCAAAATGACTGGTCTGGTAAATCTAGTGTTAAGCTAAAATTCTTGAATACTTACCCATAGCTTTACTAACATGTACACACTTCCCATGGAACCAATCTTCGCAAACGTCGCAGCATATCATAAACCGATTGTTATGCGGCCGCTTACAGATACACCACAGTCGGTCTGGATCATCTTCCGAATCTGAATTCTCGTCGTCGTCTTCTTCGTCATCGTCTTCCTCTTCATTTGCACCTGTTCGTAACTCTTCCCTGGTATGTGATAGTTGCTGTGCCTGTGGTCTACATTAATGATAAAAAAAAAAATAAAAAAAAAAAAAAAAATTAAAAAAAAAATACATTAATTAATCTCCTTATATAAAATTACATAAAAGATTTTTTTGTTTAAAGATTACACACACAATTAACTCTTATAAAAATATGGAACACACAAAAATTTTAACAGTAAACAAATCATCTAATCACAGGCTAGCATTATCTCAAATGTAGCTATATTACTCCTTAAGTTTTTGTGTGTGCCATAGCTTTTATATTTCTAACACAATATACTCACGTTAATTTTTCACTTTTCTTGACTAATTCAGAATTTTTCTGTAATGCTTCGGTTTTCGCTTGCAATCGCTTACTTCTAGTAGCGGGTGCTTCGATAGGTGGCAAAGTAATCACACGATTGCCCCGAATAATTTGAATAGGTTCCTTGTCATCTTTCAACGACTTTTTGCTAATTTCTTTATTCATCTGAGCCTGCGCCACAGATGGTAACTCTGTTGATTTAGATGATTCTTGTTCGGTTGACATCAATGTAGGCATAAGTATGTTACTCGATGCTAATGGTTCTGATAACGTTGGCGTTGGATCGACCAGTGCAGACTATATATATAAATCAAAATAGAATATACAATAAAAATAGAAAGTTAATTAAGACTTAGTGACTAATAAAAAATTTTAGCCATATGATTACAACAACAAAATTTTGATTATATAATTACAACAAACTCGCTAGAGATTGATACTTGTTAATATCTTACTACATATGCTCGTTAGTCACGCATGCGCAGAACACAACCGAAGAAAAAAGAAAATATCATGATGATACATTGGGAATGAAATGAACCAAAAAAAAATGAACCAATAGCGTAAGGTCCCAATGATGAACTGTTAGCGAGTTTACTGTACTAATTTGAAAGATTGAAGAGAGACAAAAAAACAACAAAAAAATATACTTCTAGATCTCAAAAGAAAAAGTTTTAATATTTTTATGTGATATAAAAAAATAAAAATAATATATAATATTTGTTACATGTTCAGCTAAGTCGACACCAAGCTCCTCTTGTAACAATAATGCCTCAGCAAGTAGTTCTTCTTCATGTTTGCTGGCTTCCATCTCTAAAGTAGCAAATAACTGTTCTTCTCCCTCTAAACCACCTTTAATAATGTATATCTAATTATTATCGTATAATATAATAATATATAATAATATATAGAATATATACAATATATAGCATATATAATAATATATACTATATAGTATACTAATAGTATACTATAATACCACTTTAACACCGAATGACGCATATATATGTTATCATTAAGATTTTGGGACGAGAGTACGGGGACGCATAAATGCGTCACTTAAAATTTTTCACAAAAATAAATAAATAAAACGTTATAAATAGTTCATTTGCTCCTCTTTCAAGTGGTGTAAAAATTTATAGCACTTTTTTTCTTAAAAAAAAAAAAAAAAAAAAGAATTTTACCAAATTTTTCCAGAGCCAAAAAAAACTCTCCTTTAACTTAATCCGACGTCAAAAAGTAATACTGGCATAGTACTATAGTATACTAATAGCATATACTATATAATAGTATATAGTATACTATAGTATATATTATGTGTATGATATTTACTATATCACATATATAAGAAAATTACTAACTAACGAAAAATACAGTGTGTGAAGAGAAACAGTTACCATTACGTGGGCGTTAGTTTTCGTTAGTCTACACGTGATGTATAAATAGGGTTACTTTACTAGATGTCCGGGATTAACTCGAACAGTCTTGCATTTTGAAATGAGTGGTTATAAAAGTTAAAAAAAAATAAATTATTAATGTATAAAAGCAAAACTTGTACAAGTCGTAGGCTTTCTCAACATTGAAATTAATTCATAAAGTGTCTTAGATTATCTTTTCTAAAATATAGTAACCCTATGTATAAAGTATACACATATCAGATATTATCTTAAAAAGTACAGATAACCCTCGTATAACGCGGATATTCTGTTCCACAAAAGAGCCGCCGTTATATGAATCGCTTTATACAAGGTTTGCATAAGCCCACAGATCAGATTGATAAAACGGGGAAGTAGAATCCACAATTTATAAATTGTTCAAGTACCGTGTACGAGGGTTATTTATATTATTTCTATTTGGTAGTAAGATAAAAGTGAAACGGAAAAAAAATTAGATATTTTTTGGTAATTTAAAAGCAATTTTTGATGAAGGAAGAGATTGATGGAGAGATGCGAGAATGTTATAAAGAAAAGGTAGAGAGTTGGCTGATCTCAATTCAGGTTAACTTAATCAGTCTATTTCAGTAAAAATTGATCAATCGCAGAAATTATTTAGCAAAATTGATCAATCGTAGTTGACACTTAATTATCCGGTGAAGTTAACCAGAATTGATAAGAGCGGCCTAGAGATATACTATTAGTAAATAGTGCTAAGCATTTGTTTGTCATTGATGGTACCATTCAATGAGTGAAAAACGTCACAACGTATTGCATTTTGCTAAATGCGGTCACGGAAAGCAAATCGAATTTACAGGGAAAAATAATTAGGACAACGTTTCTTCATGTGTAACTGTTAATATTTTAAGGAGGAATGAATAAACAGAACAACGATATAAAGAACTATCTGCATTATAATTGTAAGTATAAATACAAAAACAATTAACAAATATTCTCAAACTAAATGCAATTCACTTGTAAAATAAACAATGTGAGTTGTATTTAATAAGAATAGGATTGGTACTAGGGAAGCAATACTATGGATCTTAGATATAAAAATTTACCTGTGTCTAGAGACGGTTGCAATTCTTCAGGCAGAGGTGTTTTAGTCTCCGATTTTTGCTCGTTTTCTGACTCTACATTGTTACTTCCATGGAAGTTTAATTGCGGTTCCGACTGTACAGACTGTACTGAAGTATCGGACACTGATTTTTTATTATTAAAGTTAGGAGCACTTTGTGTTGCATGAGAGCTATCAAGAGTATCGATATTCAACGAGGCAACTGTGGAGATAGGAATGGTAGAAGATAATGCTGAAGTAGATGTAGTTTGAAGTGTTGTACTATTTTCGGCAACTTTTCCGTCGCTATTCGAGCCAACGCGCCGAATAATATCCGGTGTTGAAAACAAAGCGGGACCTAAAGTATCCGTCACATATCCAGGAATTTTTCGATTGTCTTTCTTGGGTCTCTTTGCACCTGTAAAAATGTGTGTTATTTGAACAAGAATTTAACAATGTCTTTTTTGATTATTTCAAGTTCTATTAGTAAACGGAATACCGACTGTCTAACGCCTTATTATCCGTGGATTTTGTAGGACTTTCTTCTATTTTTGATATAGACTCTAGAGCGTCAGCTTTTCTCTTTTCTTTCTTTATATCGCCTACTTTAATCTTCAACGGTGTGCTACTCGTCGACAAAACGGTTTTCGATTGTTGCTGCAGAGATAATCCTTGATTTCCAGCTTGTTGTGATATAACTGTCTTTACCGGAAGACCTTGTACATTCGAACTCGTTGATTTAGGTATCATTGGTACCTGTATCAATTTTCCATCTTTAAGTCGCGTCGCGAAGAACTTTTGAGAGGTCACTTGGATTTTTCCTTTGGACACTGCCGCAGACTTTTCAAGTCCAAGCTTGAACTCGCCCGGCTTCATCGAGACTTGTTTCTGAACGAAAGTGACTTTTTGATTATTTCTCCCCTGACCGGGTTTGGTCAATATCATATCGCCTTTGATCATATTGGCGTTGATCAGATTTGCTTTCACTTGATTTGTAGTTTGCAACGGTTTTTCAAATGTCGGCATTTCCTCGGATACAGATGAAGACGTTTCTGGAAATTCTTCTTTTTTCTTTCCACCAATAGTCTTGATTTGTCTCCTGCTTTTGGCAGGATTAAATCTCTCTAATAATATTAAGATTAATCAACGTTAATTATTGTTTACATACGTATTATTTGAGTTAATTATTAAACACATTATTAAGTTAACAAATTAACTAACGATATTACTTATTTTTATATATAATTGAAAATATTGATTTAATCTAATTTACTTACCCGATCTATCTTCTTTTTCACCACTTTTCATTGCATTAACAGCAGCAGCCATTTCCATGTCTAACCTTCGTACCTGTTCTACATCCAGATGTTTGTTTTGACTTCTTCTTCGAACAGCTGCCATGCTACCACCTCTCGTAGTAATGCCTTTTCTGCTGCCACCACCTCGAGATCTGACGTTACCTCTCTTAACGCTACGAGGACCGAAGTCAGAATCATTGTCATTATCAGATGGTGGTTCTGATTCTGAAGATGTTGTGGACGATTCTGTGCCTTCATCATCTTTCTCCTCTTCATTATTCTTCCCTTGTGCTATAAAAATTTTTTTTATTGTGTAAGAAAGATATTAACTAATTATAATTGGTTAATAAAAGGTGTTTCTCTCTCGATTCAATGTATCGTAGTATTATTGACGTTATGTGTGTTTATAACAGAAAATATTCTCTGCATTATCTATTTTTTATTAAAATTTTTAAAATGAAAATGCTAAATATGCGCTACATTGATAATATTATAGTGATAAAATTTAATATTTAAATAATTCATCGTGTATTTTTAATTTGAATCACAAATGAGTGGCAGTGTGAGTGTAAAATTCTGTAATATAATACCTTTAATTCCCTGTTGAACATTTGTTATATTTCTCGGTATAGGCTTTCCTGATAATTTTGGAGTTCCAACAATACTTGTATTAGCTCTAGGAAGTCCAGCTATACTTGTAGGTACATTGGCTTTACGTATTGATCTGTTCATTTGTTTATTCTGCAATGGTATCTAATAGGACAAGAATACATACATATATATGCATACATATCAATCAAATGTTGATCCAATAACGACGGAACATCCGACATATCAGTCGCATAATAAATTAGTGTGTTGTAACTTATGAGATAATAATATCATCATTTGTAACGTGGCAGTGATTATACTTACGTTTTTCACAATATTCTTATTCTTTATTCCAGTAGTATCAGCATCAATGGATGATGTTGAAATAGTTGGTCGTGAAGGTATTGATTGATGCACATACTGCACATCGTTTGACTCAGGAGAATCATCAGTAATCGGTAAAGGATCTCTTGGTACTGGATCACTTGGCGATAATCTACTTGTGTAACAATGGTCCAATTGTATGTTATATCGCATTGTATTCTGCTGCTCTTCTATTGACAACATATCTAGAACAAAATTATAATATGTAGAGAAAAATTCTAAAAAAAAAAATTAGCTCTATTAATTCTTTTGTTGCAAAAAAATAGCAGAAGAACTAATAAAAATAAAATAATATACAAAGTACCAAGCATTGCAGTAACATTCTCCCCAAGTATTTGCTTGGCCTCTTCACTATGAAGAGCTGTTTCTAATCTTTCCAATTGTTCTTGATCCATTTCCAGAAAAGGATCCACCAATCCACCCGGGTCAGCACTGACATGGGTATTTCCTGAATTTACATTGGGATGTGTAAACGATGGTGGGTCTACTGTCAAGGTTAGATCTCCATTTTCAGCATCTGATTGTCCAACTCTTACCACACTAACATTAGCAGTTGATTGATTTACTAAAATATTAATATACATTAAATTATATATGTGTACATTTGTTTACTTTTCCAGATACAAGATCTTATTCTTAACTATTCTTGCTTAAATGAATCTCTTTGAGATAAGTTTTTAACTTAAACCATAAGAAATTGACCCATCGCATACTTTTATACTAAATATTCTCATATACATGCAATTACGTACTTATCATGTTTTCTAAAGTCTCTTCGTCAACTGATATTGTTCCATCATCATTGACAACAATGATCAATGTGTCATCTTTTTTTTCCGAGCTTTCTTGCGGCTCAATGATATAAGAACTAGACATCTTTTCCACCTAAAACAATCGATTGGCATATCTTTTATGTTGTGACAATACTTGCTATATTTATCATGATCTCAATTTTCTTTTTCATTGTTTCTTACATTATTTAATGTTTAAACCAATACAAAATACAAGGTTCTATACTAGCTTTATCATGCTTCTAGCCCTACTTAGAACTTTTTATCATAAAACACAATACATACAAAGTAAAGCCTTGAAAGCTATGCTCACTTGAAGCTCACTTCCCACGAACCAGAATATATTGAAATTTCTGTGGAATAGCGGTTGTGTGTATATTAATAACGGCACGCTGCGTTCGCATATTTTGCTGCACGTATTCCTGGGCAGTGCATGACCACGTCGACAAAACGTAGCGTCTCTTCATAAGAAGTCCACAGACGACGTTGCGATGACAATAATGATTACAATTGCGCCAAGTATTGCGTTACCTGCATAAAAAAATGGTATCCAAGTGTCAACAACTTGTATATATCGCGATCAAACGAAATGACACGTCGCCGTGACGCCTAGCGAACGAGCGCGCGCAATAAAAACCGAGGAATCGATAAGTGCGCCTCGTTCTTCGTCGGAAAGTAATGCAGCGCGATATCCCGACGGATGAAATAACAGCATCGCCGAAGCGAACGAGTGGACAGCCATTTTGTTTAAGTCGCTTCAGACATGAAAGAAACCCTCTTCCGAAAAGGGACGAGAGCTCTTCCTTCCGAACTTACCTGCTTTTCTTCTTGTCACTGCTACCTGTTTGGTTGTTGACAAGATGATAAAAATTGCACATACGGCTGCGACGACGACAACAAGAACACGGCGACGTCAAAGACGACGAAAATGATAGTTACGGAGCAGTCTACCCTCCTCCTCCTCCTCCTCCTCTTCGCGAACAACCGATAGATGTGTGAATATTACATGCATGAGCATACACATGCATTCGCATATGTGTGCGACAAACTTGCGCTGACTTGTGGCGCGCGTTTACGTTGCCACCATGATAAACAGAATGGAACAGAACAGTGTGGGCAACCGTCTATTTCGGCTAATATCGATCAATGCAATGTTAATCGACCAATCGAGTTGGATGGAATTAATTGAAGGTTGGTTCGACGAACAAGATAAGTACAAAATATAACAAACTTTATTTTTATTATTCAGTATATATTTAATAAACAACTTTAATTTTCAAACAAGTTTGTCGCAGTATAATTTTGTCTGGGATAAGAAGAAGAATTAGGGCCTAAGCACAATAGAGAAAATATTAGGAATAAGAATTAGAAATAGAAGAGAGAGTTAAAAGTACTATACAATGACAAAAAATAAAATATAACATAACATATAAATACAGGAAGTATGTCATGGTTACATGATATTCGGCTTATATTTAAATGTTATATTTTATTTTTTCGCATTGAACATTACATTTAGCCTTTGTTTTTAATTTCTATTTCTAATATTTTCTCTATTGTGCTCAGGCCCTTACACTACAGAGTGGATATTGAATTAACAAAAATATAAACGTCAATTATATGTTTAATATCATTATGATAAAATTTATTGTAAATAGAATAGTGTCTATAAAATAGTGTAAATAATATAATGTCTGATTTTAAAGTTACAATAATATTTGGACACACACACTTTGCTTCGCTTATTATTTTAAATAACTTAATTAAAGTATATGGGTGCTTTTTCACAGCGACGCAAGTCGACACAAAGGTCATTCTGTCCTTGTTCGATATTCAATAAGAAACAAAAAAAAAACAGAGTGACTCTTGTATCGACTTGTATCACTATAACAATAGAAAGCACTCTATGTTTGTAAATATTGTAGTCTGAATACATCAAACCTCAGAAAGCCAGTAAAGCCTATGTCACACTACGGATTGGGATTGAGATTGGGTTGAAATTTGACCAATCAGAAGAAAGAAAATCAATCCTAAGTTTACTGATCTTCGCTCTGATTGACCAAATTGCAATCCAATTTCAATCCAAATCCGTAGTGTGACATAGGCTTAAAACTTGTCTGAATAAAATACTAAAATTATTCACTCTGTGTGTGTGTGTGTGTGTGTGTGTACCCACACAAAAATATCAAAACAAAAATTCCATTAGACATCTATTATAGATATCGCAGCTGTTGACGTCTAATGGACGTCTAATAGAGTTTTTGTTCTGTGTAGGTAATCACCAGATGTAATATATAATATATGTAATAATATAATACATATAACAAAATAAAATTGTATAAACTGTGAGTTAAAGTGATTCTATATATGATTTCTCGTATTTTTCATACGGAAAATGACTAAAATAATTTAAACATCTTTTAGATATCTGGTGTCTTTCGAACTTCTGTACTGTCTGGGTTGACTGTTGATGATAAATCGAAGAAGTTTGATTACCTCTTCGCCGTAAAAATGACCTTAAAAATGACCTACAAGTAAGACAGACTGGGTCTGTGAAATTCACGCGACTTTAAAATCGAATATTTCTGCGAAAAATCAATATTTTTTTGAATCAAAAGTTTGAACAATATTGCGTCAAAAAAACAAATTGAAAAAATTCTCTGGTAGTTTTGAAGATATAAGCGTTTAAAAAAAACTAATTTTTTCTAGAAACGCTGATACGCAAGTTTTGAGTCGTCTGGAAGACCTATGTCTCCCAGATGCAGGCGAAGAGTTAATAGAGAAAAACAAAAATAATAAGTAACAGAGAAAGCATCAAATAATGTGAACAGAAATATTACTTACGACTACAATATAATCGATTGTGATAAATAACTACAGAATAAAATTAATCGTAGTTATTATGATTTTGTGTTTGAGTTACAATCTGTCGAGTATTATTATTAATGTATAGATATAATACACACGTAATGTAATGATAATGACGATTGAAAGCCGCGTAAAGAAATATTTATATGTATATAGTCATTTTGACATGTGACCAAAAAGATATCGTCATGCAAATCAATTTATTTTTTTTTTTCTGCCTTTATCCTGATTTTACAGCTGATACGGCTACATATTTATGTTTTGAGTGTTATCAGCATTCTATCGACGACACAATGTCCAACACAAAATAAAAATCTCATCAGATCAATATCAATTAAACGTTCACATTTTCTTGTCAGCAATGTCTAATGGATAAAATCTCTAATGAAGTTTCTTGTAGATTTTTGTTCTGTGTGAAGTTGTATTGTGTACTTTGCAATTTAGGTTCACAAGCCTAAATTACAAATAAAGTATACAATACCAATGTATAAATATCAAGATAACGATATTCTGTGGCAACAGTGTATCAGGAATATTTGACGTTTACTTTAAGTCATTATTTAGTCAATTGACTTTAGTCACACATAATAACGAAAACTGACCTTTTTATTGTTATTGGCGCCTACTGGCGTTTAACTAAATTGTAAGCTTTGTCATATGTTAGCGCCTTCAGACGTTTGGTACTTGTTATCAGCATTCATATATCTTTATATTAATTCAATTCAACTTTGATGACTTTTATGCTTTCTACCGAATGCGCGAAAAGTTTCGCCATTTGTAGCATCGATCGCGGCTAAACGTTCGTTCTCTGTCACACACGCTCTGCATTAGAATTCTATGCCACAGCGAAAGGGTTACATTGACATTATAATGATGAAATCTTGCTATTTTAGAAGATATTTCTTCCTTAATTGTTTTATTTTAAGTTTTTTTTTTTTTTTAATTGTAAAGATATACATGTGGCATAGCGCATTGTACGTGAAAAGCGCACGTTGTAGATAGAAAATAACCCTAAATTATTTTAGCTATCTTTTAGATATCTTTACGACATCTTTCAGATTCTGGTGTTGTCTGGAAAAATACATTTACAAATCATGCTAAATAGCATCAAACTTAGAATCGTTTGTGTTGAAACACATGAAGTCTTTAACATAATGTTTTCCATTTGTAAGCTGACCTCCGCGGAAAGAGCGTTCTCTTTGCGAGATGAACACATCACGTAAGACGGTGTTCTTTATTGATATAGTTAATATTTGATAGAGATAAAACTTTCTGGCGTGACTGAGATAAAATATGTCACACTCGCATAAATAGCGCATAACGCGAACAGTACGTTACAAGATAACATACGTTTTATGATATCAAAAGTGAGAAAAGGGTGAGAAAATATGTTTGTATAATATGTGTAGAAAAAAGGAGTGAGAGAAGTGAGTCAGTGTGGAACTTGTTAGGGAATTGATACAATTTAATCGAATAATTGTCAATTTTATATTATTCTGATAAAACGCGCGCTTTTATTTAAAACTTTTCTCTTTTGTCACATCGCATCCGCGGCGCACTAAAAGCAAAATGGATTTTAAAAGTATATATATATAGTATTTTGTATATCAAAACATTTGATGTTTTTCTCTGTACTATTTTTAACGATACGTAAAAGATAGCTGTGCATTAGTTTTATTTTGTTGTATGTAATGTGTGTTGTTAATTACTCATTTCGGAAAATACACATCTTTTGTTTACTTGGTGCTTTTTTTATCAATATAACAAAACGTAGAAAAGAAAAAGGTTTAATTGTTTGACGTGCTTTGTTTTCACATACAATTGTATATTTTAGCATGAATATGTAAAAAAAAAATATCGCGTGTGCACGTCAAACAACAATGTTAGTCGATAGTTGAAGCGATTGAAAAAAAAACGAGGGAATTAGAAAGAAAACAGAGCGTTGCGTAGTTTTAAAGCGATGTATTTATTTTGTATATGTGATCAGCTTTGGTTGCAGCTAAACAGATGTGTATTGGAGAAAAGAAAGAACGGAAGGAGACACGTGCATGTAAGTGAAAAAGATGGCTGTATTTACAATATACTTAGCACACATGTGCGGAATCAGGAAGAGCCGTTTAGTCGATTGAGAGTGCGGAGTACGTGCGGAGTGCGAATTGTTGAACAATCGACCGAGTCAATTTTCCATTTGAAATTCGCAGTTCTTGCGCGTTGCGCGAAATATCGCACAAAATGAGAGACGACATTTCTCTTACTTGATTTTCAATGACTTTTTCTATCGATGTAATATAAATTTATAATTGTCGCCTCAAAATTATATACATAGGAAATTATTGCTTTACGCTCTATGGGAAATTATTGCAAATATACATATGAATGCAAACTATGTGCGAAATGAAATATACGAGTTTGGAAATGATGCATTAAATGCGGATAGTACAAATTGAAAAGATTGTAAAATACGCTTTAAAATTAGTTAGATAAGCTTTCACTTTAAAACTTTCAATTAAAGTTGAGAAATTGTCACTTTTGTGCGAAAGTTCAGCTTCTTGATTGATCTCACTTGAGAAATTTTTTATCGTAATTAATCGCGAGTCAGGCAGAGATGTAAAGAAACCAATATCGCTTTTGTTTCTGACAGATTAATCTCTTAACGTGTGATTTATGTGGTATAATACGTAATATGTAACACGACATATGATATATGTGGTGATTAGATACAGATGGTATATGGTTTTTCAGCTTCGTTAACGATCTCATCAGGAATACAATGTCAAAAAAGAATGGAAAAAAGTACGCATGTCCGCTCCTTATCCTGCATTGTTCTGCACAAAGCTTCAGCTGTGTCCTTCTATCGGCTCCTACCACAGCTACCGTTTCAGAAAACTCATAATTGGATCATAGACATACAGATTTGATTACAAGATTGATACAATTATCATTTATATTGTGTGTGATAGTTAAAATTAATTAATTAAAAAATTAAGTGTAACAATTACATACCTGTGTTAGGTAGACACACACACACACACACACGCACATAATTTTATACAATTGGATCTGAAAATACCGTTCGCGGACGCAAGCGCCGCAAAGCCAACTTGGTCGTCGCGCAGAGCTGCGAAGGTGGTGGTCGGTGATGGTCCTCGCCCAGGAACACGTGCCGCTACTTGGCAGTCGCGTGTCGTCGGCGCCCGATAGATATGAGCTGACAGTGTAATATATTAGAAAACACTTGTCTTCTTGCGGTGAACCCTAACTGATTTAACGTAACAGAAAATTGGCACAGACTTGCTTTGTACTATACAAAAATCGTGTCCTGGTGAAATTTTGTATAACGATCATCGCCTATAAATAGAAACATTTTGTGAAAAAAATTAATCTTCAATCAAATCATCACTAAATAAACAAATAATAATAAAATTAACACATTATCGAGTGTATCGTACGTAATAAGTGTGCCGCATTTCATTGCAACGTTACGATTGTCTTCATGATTGTTAAACAGCTGTATTTCACAATCATCATCAAGCATAGATAACTGTTTGCAGAAAAGACACATTATCAAGTGATCGTCGTTGTTCTGCGGGGCAGTCACAACGGTAGGCTATTGAGCGAATCCCGATAAAATAAATATTTTAAACGACACGAAATGTGACTATCGTATTGTGTGTGATTACTCTATCCATCGTGCAATCATAATTAATTATTATCAATCCGTTATGATTGTATAAACATAACTTTTCGAGAAATTGCAGTTGAACAGCTGTTGCGCAACTGTTGAGATCAGTTGAAACAATATTGTTTGTGCGATAGAGTTCTTCCTGTAATCGAGAATTTTCAAGCGAGATACAGTGACTCGATCAGCTCGATTGAAACCATCGTACATTATTAGTATATTTCTTTGTACTTTTAGTTACAACAATTTTCATTGATACGTAATGAATTTCTCGCTATTTCCAGTTAACTGTAACATTCGTTTTGTTAAACGAAATACTGTTTGTACAGTGCAAAATGCTATATTGCACTATTAACTGCTACATGATATTCAGTTCATTATAATTCTCTGCGCATTTCACGCGCGTTCCTTATTTACACGAAATCGCAGCTCTGTAATTCTCGAAATGGACTCGACTAATGATGCTTGCCGCAATTTTCTCGCGGCATATAATTTCTCCAAACTTTTAATATATAAACACGTACAGAATCAAACAACAATACATAATTTATTAAATGAATAAACAATAATTAATTAAATTACAAGACACAACCTGGTATTTTCCACATGTGTAAAGATGAGAACACAATTAATATTTCTTAAACTTATTAACATTTGCTTTATTTTAACTCATTGTTTTGCACAATTTGATTTTGTAGATGTGATTCTTACATCATATTATATCATGTTATGATATTTTTTAATGTACGAATATATTAAACACTATTTCATTTTTACTCTCTTTATTTTCTCTGTATTTCTTAATGTTTTGTGCAAATTATTATTCTATAATAATTTGCACAAAATATATATATATATATATATATATATAATTTATATATGTACATATAACAATATTTTTATTGTTTAATTACTTAATTGTGTGGAAAGAACTAAAATTGCCGTATAAAGAACGAGATTCGCCATTTCGTTGCGTGAGGGCAATAAGTTTTATCCCCGTGCACTTACATATAAAACCTCGACGATAGTATCGAAAGAGATAATTACCGATAAATCTCTCGCTGAGTGCGCTGCACAGTAATCGCTTTTAAATTAGCGATCCGGAACTCATTTCCAGAGTACGACGAAGTAACGCGACTCTCGCGAAGATTAAGGAAGCGTGAGTACATCGGCTTGAGGATTAATAAGAAACGTGGGATGTCTTTGATATATAAACAAAAAACTACAAGAATACATTTAGAGCGATATTAGCAGTCGTTATTTTTTTCCAGATATAAAACCGTCTTATTTATATATGTGTGCATAGAATTATACGTACAATACATATAAAACGTACATCTTAAATATATAAGATCCGATTATAAAGTACCCTACTTACTCTTAAAAAAATAATGTTCTTTTTTTATCTGACAAAAGTGCCTTTTACGTGACTTTGAGACTTTTTTTTGCGCAATCGGACCTTAGACAATCCAGATCCTGATGACACTCGGAGTGTTTGATCATCGTAGGTGTCACCTTCGCCCTTCTAGACTTTCCATTCTCTGAAATGACATGAGAGAGTGCTTTACGAATAATGGGAGAATGCGTTACCGTAGCTTCCAGTACAGTGGGTCTTCTGCAAGAGAGTGACTATTGCCATTGATGGTCGATGTTATTGATTTCGAGTATCCACGAGCTCTAACAGTATCCAAGTGGCACCTTCGTAGATCAAGAGAGCTTCAGGGTGGATAGTCGCAAACCGTTTGACAGTTAATTCAGATCTGTCTTGCATTCGAGCGTGAATGCGAGCTGACGGATCACGAAGAATAGTTAAGTCGAATATATTTCATCGAATGTGCGTCATATATATTTGTTTTTGTACGAATAAGTACTTCGAAAAAAAAAAAAAAACATCTTAAAACACTTTACGAATCACGGTTGTACATATTTTCAATACGAACGTAATTTTTGTCTTTTGTCTGTAAAATAATCGTTTTAGCTAATCGCAAAAATTCAGCAGCGAGACAGCAACAAGTATACGAATAACGCAAATAGAGAAGTGACGGAAAGATTCCGAAAGAAACGAAGCTATAAAGGACTTATTTCTTTTTTTTTCTAGAGTTTCTTGTTACCTCGAATCAAAGGATCTCAGTAAAGAAGGATGACAACACAACGAACCCAGGAGGCATTAGACTTATTATTTTCTGCAAACGGCACGAAGTCCACGGCCGACGGTAATTACGTACTGAACGCTTTAAAGTACATTAACGAGCGGAACGAGTCGTTCAACGCTGAACAGCTCAAGTGTCTTGAACTCGAGCAGAATCAAAACACACGGCAGGAGCAGGAATGCCAGGTAAACTGGGACACCATACTGTGCTGGCCCCGGACATCCCCTGGCACACTAGCCACCATCCCCTGTTTCGACGAACTCAATGGAATACCTTATGACAACACTCGTGAGTAGACATATGTCATAGCATCAATAATTCTAAATTGATCGGGAAACACTATTGTAATGACAATAAACCGAACTATAATGTGAATTCCATTTTTCTAAATATTTCGCACATAGTACGTATAATACGAACTTTTTTATACCGTGAAAAAAAGAATAAATAAATAAAAAACTTGTTAAATAAAGCAAGTTTAAATAAATTGTGAGCCAAATAATTCTCAAATAAGATAAATGTCCCAATGACAAGACATTTATTTAAAAAATAATTATTAGATATGTAAATATTAATCAAAATATTTTTTAAAATATATTTTTACTTTATTAGTATTTTCTAATTTTACACACAAATTGTTATAATTATTTCTTCAAAAATATCCGGCCAACAATACTTGTCCGGTTATTGAGACATTTATGCTTTTCTTTTCTTTTTCTATCATATCGTGCATCTTTAATCGCTCGCCGTTGAAAATGAAGTTGGAGATATCTTCGCTGTGCACACAATACTCATTTCATTGTCAACTTACTTTTTCATCCCTTTTCTTCTTTTAATCAAATACAAATTAAAGCAAGTTTATTCAACTTTATTTTGCGTATGTACATGTAACAATTGCGATATATCGCTGAGCGATATATCGATTCCCAAGTTAATTGATGGATTACAGTTTGAGATCTTCAGTCTTATACGTAATATAGGTCAGAGCTCCTAAAATTTATTATGTTATCAAAATTCATCGGAGAACTGCCATTGCGTCTTAGGAAGAATCTGTAATTGGTTTTCGAATCAGATCTTATCAAAGCAAACTTCTAGTATAAGCAAGTTTAGTCTGCTTAAAGTTTTATAAGATGCTTGCGTTTAACAACACCAACATTTTTAATGCCATTATTAAAACTTTAATTCCCTCCGAAATGCAATTAGACGTTTTTGTCTTCAAATTTGCGTGAAAACTGTACGATCTGAAAAGGAAAACAGTAATCTACTTGTGTTCTAGGAAAGATATTTTTCAACACTGTTCTTCTCCTGTTTCAAGATTATCTTACGTGGATTTAGGTTAATTTAAAGTTTAAAGGCGAATCTATTTTTCAACTAAACTACGTGCGTATAATTGTTGAAACAAATAAATAACCGAAAACAAATCTGCGAGTAATTACAACTAATAAGTATAAAAATAAACTTGTTTGCAAGAAAAACTAATTGTGATTATGGACAATTTTATTATTGTTCTTTATGTTTAAAATCAAATCGGTTATCTGAATTTTCAGACACTTAAGGTTTTTTTTATTGTCGTGACAAATGTCTGGAAATAAAACCGAGAAGACTTTCTCTTGGCTCGCGGCTTGTGAAATATAAAAAAGTTTTGTCTTTATTCTCCGCGAATTAGTTGTAGCAATTGAAAAAAAAAAAAAAAAGAAAATTAGACTCGAGAACATACACGACCTTGAACCGAAAATAAGATAATATATGATGTGAGGGAAGTTTTTCAAACATCTAGTTTAATCAACTGTGAGTTCGTGCAACTTGTCGAATTTGATATAAGAGAAAAAGAGAGAAAGAAAGAAAAAGAGAACATTTCTTTTTTTTATACTTGACTTGAAATATTATAATTGTCTGAGATCGCGTACAATTGCTTTTTTTTCTTCTGGAGAGAATTTTTCTGGATTTTAATCTATATATTACAAGTGAAGAAAGTTAGATTACACTGCATTAGCAACGGGTATGAGAATAATTAAATTGTGCAATCCACGTCGGTGTGCCATCGTCGTCGTCGTTGTCATCGTCTATGATGTCTAATGTAACGCGGTGTAAAACAATCAAATAAAACGCAGCGCGAACAAATCGACTTGCGGCGGAGACTGGGCAAAGTGCAAAGGCTCTGAAAATATCGATTTTAATTAAAGCGCCACCTCACAAGTACGCTGTTTGTTTCCTCTTTGGGCGTGAACTTTGAGAGCTCTATCCGTCTAAACCGATCGATTCGCGATCTCGCGTGAGTATGTAATATACATACACGTAGTTATCCGTTTTTATGATCGTGTAGTCGCGATCTCTTTTCTTTTGTTAGTCAATTATTTTTATTTTTATTTTGTTTTTTGGTTTTTTATTACGACGCTTCGTATTCATTCGAGTAAATGACATGTGACATGTGAACAATTAAAAGGACAAGTGAAAGGAAAAACAACGTGAAAAGTTAGCAATGGAACATCTATATATTTGGTGGATTAGAGTTTTTTTTTTTTTTTTGTACATATATACGAGAATAAGAGAGAGATTATGAACTCTGTGTGTACTGTACTTACAAAGGTTGGTCCGCCGTCTATCTCGAAGAGTATACCCGTGAACCACTCCGGGGTTATTCCAGAAGCATTACTAGTATTGCGATATAGAAGCACTCAAACCCTTCGCCTCGACGAGTTAAATTAATCAAGGCGCTACGCTTTCTCGCTGTAAACGAAATTATCCGCGAAAGAGCCAGACTGGTGCTATTCTGTTACACGTAATAAGGCTCGAAATGCGTACAGAAGAGTTTTAACATAATTTTTTTCTGTTTAAATTCCAACTTATTTCGAGAGCAACATTCATTTGTAAAGTGATTCGAGTAATGCCTCCTCTCTGGCACACATGGGCAATGCGCTTCATTTTTTATTGACGTTTTTTCATGAATGCGTTGAAGTTTGGTAACATTTGACGTAACAATGATATTGACAGTTGCTAAAAGTTGACATCAGTTTTTTTGCGGATTAATTGATAGTTTTTCAAAATATTTTGAATAAACTTGATTGTGCAAGAAATTAACGCGCTTGTTGGTCAGCGCGGTGCGTCTGGTTTAAATAATACTTTATTTAACTTTTTACTAACTTTATTTAGTATGTTTCGCGTACGGATCAAATAAACGATAGTATAAACAAAATTATCCAACTCCAGCGCGTTCTGTCTTCTGATCTGCAGCTGCCGATTCCATCGATAATTATTCAACAGTCCTAAATTGCTCGTATACACGAGCCACGTACACACCTGTATTTATACTCGGGATTCATGGAGAAACGCGTATACAATTTACATTATCGTACAACTGTTAATTAGAACAGCTTCTGAACATTTCGATGAGAAAAGAAATGATTTTTTTTTACGCGATGCACATAACTTTGGGATTTTTTTTTAATATATAGAGATTTTTTAAAAATATGTAAAGTAGTTTAGGTTTCAAGAAAATATAATAATTTTTTCTAAATGAATAAAACTGATTTATATTGCAATCTCTTTTGCGAAATATTCAAATTTTGGAATTTTTAGTCAAATTGAGATTAAGTATCTCAATTGCAACTCATCTTGCTTCATCTTTCTTCAGTTTTAACGCACATCCGCGTAACGTGTCCGGATAAGATAATGGCGTTGTATGCAATTTCGAAGTACGAGAAGTCAGCGAGAACGTGTGTTGTTTGCTGATAAGACTGAGTATACATGAGATGTAACTTGCAAAGTTTAGATAATCTTGTTAAATTAATGCAAAAAAGAGAAAATACTTTATTACAATATGAACAAATATCCATGAAAAGAAAACACTGAAGGAGGTTGTTCAATTGAAAAGAAAGAAGATAAAAGTTTATCTGATTGCATGAAATTTAATAGCATGTCATGTACATGGTTTGGAAATTTAATGCTGTGTGTTGAACAGCGTGAATTATCTTATACATTCAAGAGTAGTAACTCGTCCAATTGTCGATGTGTCATCAAGTTTATTGGTTTCACTATTATTGCTGTAAAATACTATTTCCGCCAATAACACAAATGCTACTTTGTATTTCACTCGCAAATAACGTAACAAAATCGCATCTTTTGATGTTCCCATATTGCAACCTGTTTATAAAATAATTAAAGCGCAAAAGACTCGCAGGTCTTTTAACGTTACCGAAAAATACATCATACGTTGTATTATAAACATATGATTTACAGATATAAATTATTTTCTCGCTGTCGAGCGCAAAATTAGCGCAAAATAAAAGCGTTATGTGATAAAAAAAACTTTCTTTGTGTTTGACTTTTACGAAACATTTTGATATTTTGTCATGATAAAGGTGAATACGTAGATGCAACGTAAAATTAAATATTTTCAACACAACGAAAAGGACCAGTGTAACGATATTGCCACCGGCAGTTTAATTAATTTTATTCAATTTTCGTTGATAGAATGAAATTATCTTGCTACGTGATTACGTTTTGTGCTAAACCGAGGGAGCAACAGCGCGTTTCGTGTGAACGTGCACATTTTCTAATCAAACTGCAACAAACTCTTCCAAGAAAAGAAAAAGTTTTTTTGCTTCGACGACTATAAAATTCTCAAAGGTACAATTCATCCCCGAGAATGCACCTCTGCCAATGCTACAGCATTTTATTCCCTTGCGATAACATTAAAAGGAATACGAAATAAGGGGATGATATAAAAAGTACGTGTTTGTAAGATGTGCTTTAGTTACCTACATATATGTAATATTATATTTTGTGAAAATATAAGATAAATATGAGAAGCGAATTCTTATATTTATTTCTAAAATTAAATAAAAAAGTAATACGTTTTATTATTCGATATTTTTAACTTTACATTAATATATAAACGATACTTTAAACATTTTATCTATTTTATTATATGTGTTTTTATGCTAATCTATTGATAGAAATTTCAATTCACGACGCATTCCAATTATTTGTTATTGCTCGTTTGTGGCTAAAACGTTGTCGTGAACATTTGTTGTTTATTGATGCAAAATTGTTCGATTTCTGTTAGAGATAGGGAGAGAGAAAGAGAGAGAGGGAGAGAGAAAGAGAGAGAGAGAGAGAGAGAGAGAGTATTATTAAAGTAATGTAATAATGTTACTCTTATTTGATCTAAGGGAACGCAACACACACGCGAGCCGCAAATTTGCGCGGCACGGAGAAAATCGATGCATTATTATCGGCTGTAATTATCGATAGTTAGCGAAGTATCGATATGGAGGCCGGGAAACTTGTCGTATGAATAACGCTCTGATAATAATGTTAACATTGACGCTAAAATATATCAAAATATAAGTACTACAATAATGCGATTAAATAGTCAGTTTTTAGCGCGTTCTGCGAACACAAAATCGAATTAAAAAGAAAAATGAAATATTGCGCGCGATTGAATCACTAAAATCGTGCAAATTCGTTCATTAAATTTGCGAACATTGTGTGAGTTTTCTTTATTTCTCTTATCTCTTTATTCTCTGGAAACAAAGAGAACAACACATTGTTTTTGGTGGTAGTTTTTTTGGTACGCGTTCTAGATTACAGTTTGTTATCGCGAGAATACGTTTTTTGTTCTTGTTTCTCGTGACAATTAGATATTTTAATGAATGTATTTGGACGCGCTTGGAAGGAGACAATAAGAGAGATAGACCGGATTAAAAGTTGGAGCGACGGTTTTACTCAACTTTCAACATGCTTTCAACCTAAGTGTTGCATTACTACAGAAACGCAGCCTGAAAGAAACGTGATTTTTATTTTTCGTTTTCTTTTGTTGACCGCTAAATCTGAGATGCGCTTGAGAGACGTTATTTCCATGAAAATAAAAATTAATTTTCTCGGAAAAAATACACCGAGCTTGATATTTTTTGTTTATTTTAGCGTGAAGTAATTTCTGCCTTAATCTACTTCGTTACGTCATTGATTTACCAAACAACCTGTCTTTTTTCGAGTGTCTCCCGCTTCAGTACATATAGCAACCGTTCCGATTATTTCCGACCTATTATTGATTATTGAATTGTGTCGACACCTAGTAAGCATCTTCTCTACAATAACAGTTTGTGTATATGTATATATACATATAAAGATATATAAATATAAATATATATATATATATTTATACATACATAAACATTAGATTATTAGCATATAAATGCTGATGATTAGATAAAGAGATAATTTAAATGAGAAAAAATATTAATGTTTGTCTATTTTTTCCGTAACACATAAATAAAAATTAAATTAGACGAATAATAGTAGATAGATAACAAGATAGATAACAAGAAATAAGTAAATATATTATTATGGTAAATTATTTAAATTTATTTTAAAAATATATTATTATGGTAAATTATTTAAATTTATTTAAAAAATTGGAAAGAAATTTTGCGAAGCACATTAATAAAAAAAAAATGATACAAAGATATCGTATCTCTTGTCAATTTTATTTAGTCATTCATTCTTTTATCGCTCCCGAAGATTTTATCGTCATACTGGTCTAGATTGAGAAAACTATTAATAGATATGCAATACCGTGCTTCCTGGATCTCATTTGGTTGTTACGAGAACGATTTCTTTTGTCACGTATCGACTCATTCATCATTTGTGATTGTAAATAATGTAACGCAGGTAATATTCGCATCGTGGCATTGTGAAAAATTATTGGCAATTACCTTCTTTAATTATCTAGACTTATATAACATATGTTTTATATTTAGCGCACACGCGAGAGAAAGAGAGAGAGAGAGAGAGAGAGAGAGAGAGAGAGAAATGTCAAAAAAAAACATCATGCAAACACATTGTTGTGCAACGAGCGGAAAATATTAGTTCCCGATATTCAGTCGCAAAATTGCTCGATTTTAATTTTAAATTATTCGCACGCATCTGTAATATCTTATTTCTTTGTGAGAAAGCACGCTTTGCGCGCGCGAGGTAAACATGAGCGATCGCAACATACTGAACTATAATAGAAGATCACATTTATGTCCAGAAAACGCCAGTCGGTGGTGCAAGGGCAATGGGACATGGGACAATTATTCTAACTATTCTCTGTGTCGAGACCTACAAATGCCGGTCGTCGAGCCTGGAGTGGAAATCACGACAACGCTGTATTTTATCGGTTACAGCCTCTCCTTATTTACTCTGATAGTGGCCGTCTGCATATTTATCTATTACAAGTACATAAATATTTCAGCACGCTATTTATCGATTGATAGAACATTTTATTACACATGTATATATATGTAGAGTTCAAATATTTCATGTGTTTATAGAGAACTACGATGTCTCAGAAATCACATACACACGAATCTCATGTTCACGTACATTCTGGCTGACTTGACATGGATACTTACTACTGTTATGCAGGTGATTCTCACATTGTGTAGTTTTTTTTTTTTTTTTTTTTCTTTATTTCCGTTGTATAAAATCTTTTTTGTTTTATAATAATGCATTTATTATAAATGACTCTTTATATACGAGATTGAATAATACAAATAATTGCAAATTTATACAATATCTAAAATTCTTTAATTGCATCAAATATTACCTAAATATTACCTAAATATTAAATATTAAACTTCTAGATATCAATGAAAACGGATATACCAACCTGCGTAACGCTCTTCTCGCTCCTTCATTATTTCCATTTGACGAACTTTTTCTGGATGTTCGTAGAAGGTGAATAATGATTTTCCGTGACGATCGCGTTTTCTATCTACTAGACGGTAACGCAGTGTGTATTGCTTCGAAGCAATTTCACAAAGTGAAATTACCGCGCTGCACAAAAGAGCGCAACTAAAAACCACCTATTAAAACTATATTGTTCGAACTAAAGCGCGCTTCGCTTTTATAGGTTTATATCTATATCTGTTGGTCGTGAAAACATTTACTGGCGACAATATCAAGCTGAGATTCTGTCTAATCATCGGTTGGGGTAAGTAGGTACGATTAAGTAGTCTGTTTTATTAGACTAAAAAATTAATTAATAAATTTTATTAGATGAAAAAGCAGAAATAAATCTTTTTCCGAAATTATATAGGAAATTGTTCATTAAGCCTTGTGTTTGCGACCGATCCGGAAGACCAATCTGAGATTCCCGAGAGGAAATTGATTGATCGAATTGGTCGAGAGTGGCCGAATTGTTCAAATGCAATTTATCAATTCTTTCTTCGTTTGAGAATCTCAGACTGATTTTCAACGCGAATGCAAAAGCTTTTAGAACTTTTCCTTTTAGGCTTTTAACACCTCTGTAACACACAAGTAAACAAAAATAAACGACAAAAGGCGAATTTAGCCAAAACCACCCTCGTTGTTTGAACGTACGGAAATAGCACTTTAACAGTCGACACGTGTCAAATTTGCTTCGGTACTTGATTAGAAAACCACGGACAAACACGATCAGCGAGTTTAGTTCTATCTGCATTTAATTGCAAAAAATATCAATAATCGATACATAATTAATTTAAAAATATAACATTCAGGTATTCCAATATTGGTGATAGCTACGTGGGGAATTGCCAAGTCGCTGGATCAGAATGTCATGAAACAAGCTAACAAGGTAGGTGTGAATAAAAACGCGAGCGTCTCGCGGACGCGAATCCGACAGCGAATTTCCGTTCTCGTGGCACGAGGAATCTTTCATTTCCCGGTTAGTGACGGGTAGGGGGTTGATAGCAAATACGGTACCAAAAGTACCGATCGAAATTTCATCCATGCTCGTCTATTAACGGTACGTCCAACAACGTGACAAGGATGACACACGTTGGGAGGAGGTACAACGCCCACGTGGGAGACTTAGTCGGTATATTTCACGTCGGGTAGTTTACGTCCGTTACACATCGTTAAGCACGTACATTTAACGCGTTTACTTTTTCTTCGCCCGCTCGTAACAAGGCGTTTATTACACAAAGCCCATCTTCTAATGAAGAACATGATACCTCCATGTTTGATTTCAAGTTATTGGAAAACTTCGAGACTCCGAGATTCCCGAGCATAGAAACGTGAAACTCGGATATCTATACTCAACATGCACAACTTACAATCAAATAACAGTCTTTTGCGTACGTGTTTTGTTTTGTTTTTTTTATTTTTTATTTTTTATTTTGTTTTTTAATTGGGAAAGGATTTTTTTTAATCCAAGTTGCTACTTTTTTCTGAGTTTTTGTCCGGAGTTTTCGGCTCGCACAGAAAATCTTAAAGAGTAAAATTGTTGTTATTATATCGCTGAATTTTAGTACAGTCTTTTTTCTATATTTTTTTTTTTTTAATGCATAGCAATTGTATTAATTTTATTTCTACTTCTAGGAAAATGTACTGTTTCTTTGAAGTGTATTTACAACGCAAACACGATGCCACAAAATGATTGAAATATTTCCGGCATATACAAACCTATAAGTGTCCTAAATAAAAATGTTTATCATCATTTGGACGTCTTACAATGTATTCAAACCAAAAACGTGCACAAATCGCTGTTAATCGCGATTATTTGCCTGTAAACCATAAAATGTTTTCAAATTTATAGAGAGTACAGTAAATATGCGGACTATTCAATCAATCGCGTGTTTTTCGGTTAAAAAGTCGACTATACCGAGTGATTTAATCTAATATCGGTTTACAATTGACGTTTGTTATTCAGATAGAAAACCATTACTCTTCTAAAATTAAAGCCCCATTTTTTAAAAACTTACTAAAATCTTTTACTTTTTTTTATTTATATACAAAAACATATATCGGTTTGTTAGTAAAGTTTTTACGCTCAGATTTGATCTCAGCTTTATAAACATTTATCAATAGTTTACACACACACACACACACACACAGTGTTCAGAGTGCATTCATTGAAAAAATAATATTTGCCGGCAGGAAGAAGCGCTCTGGAAGCATTGTCCTTGGATGATACCACATCCTTACGACTGGTTTTATCAAGTACCCGCTATAACAGTTCTTGCAATAAACATGATGTTCCTTTTCATGATTATGTGGGTGAGTGAGTGTATCATATATATGTATTGTATGTATATCGCACGCTGAAATTAGTTTTGGAATATATGCTTACTTTTTAACATAAAAACTCATTCTTACATGTGCTGTTTTTAATAATATAAAAACATGCTAATATACACTGTATTGTGCGTTTATTGCAGGTGCTGATAACAAAGCTTTGGTCTGCCAATAACATGGAAACGCAGCAATATCGAAAAGCCAGCAAAGCTCTCTTGGTGTTGATACCGCTTCTGGGAGTGACGTACATTTTAGTCATAGCGGGACCTACGGAAGGCCAGGTCGCCAATGCGTTTTCCTATACGCGTGCGATTCTTCTTTCTATGCAGGTACGTGTATTTGCAAAGATGTATAAAAAAACCAAACCGATGAAAGTTTTTTTCAAACTAAAAGATAAATCGGGAAAATTGTAGTTAGACATTCTCGAAAATTTTATGTATTCGTTAAAAATATAAAAAATCATCGCTGTCAAATTCATTCTATTTCCTTCAGGGATTTCTTGTGGCGTTGTTTTACTGTTTTCTCAATACCGAAGTACAAAACGCAGTCAAGCATCACTTTGCACAATGGAACACCGAGCGAAATCTTGGTACCCGTCAGAGATATTATAACAATTGGTCTCCCCGTTCCAGAACCGAGAGCATAAGGTTCTCGTTTCACGTTTATCCTGAGTGATGGAAATTATTTAGCTTTAACTCGTTTTTTGTTTTTTTTTCTTATCATCGATTTACAGGTTGTACTGCCAACCGTCGAATCCATATGGAAAGCGAGAGTCTACGGTAAGTGAAACCACAACTACAACAGTGATAGGCCCGAATTCCACCACGACGTTTCTTGATAAATCTAAGAAGATTATTTCAGAGAACCACAATGAATGAGACTTCAGAAAACTCGCGAGAGAAATGCCAAAATTGGACGATTTCAACTTGCGTCGCTGATAAGCGACGTTCTTCATAAATGACATGTCCCCAGTTGCGTCATTTATGAAAAAACAAATTATCCTACTATAATTCCTATATATAATTCTTTTCCGTGACATCTTTGAAACATTTACTTCGGAGAGAATCTCAATTATATCATTTCAAACAAACATAGAATAATAAAATAGATTAATAAGATTGACAGGAATTGTTTTTAGCTTGTAAAATATCTGCATTTTAAATTATATTGCAGTATAATAGTTTTTTTTTTATCGTTTAAATATCATTAAAATAATTTTTGTTATGCATTACATGACAAATATATACAGCACTCATATTTTCATCCAAGTATAAGATTTTTATGTACAAATAACATTTCGTAATATTTACAACAGTAGTATTTTTTTAAATGGATTTCAAGCAAAATATTCCATAAATACAGTCAATGAGAACGTGGTATATTTTACGACAAATGATCAAAACTAGTATAAAATTTAATATACATTACGTTAAATATTGATCATATTTACGAGAGAGAGAGAGAGAAAGCTATAGCGATTTATCGTAATTTAACTTTAAATACATCGGTAAAACGAATACATGAAACGGTGCAAAGAATCAAATGTATGTAAATAATATAACGACTTCTACAAATACAAGGGAAAGAAACAAATGTATATTTATTATGTATATATAAAACTGACTTATAACAATTATATTAACAAAATGTTTATCCTTGTGTGTCGAAGTGTATACGTACCTACAATTTCTGAGGAGATCAGTATGTACATACATACATATATCATTTTACGATGTATACCGTGTGAGTTTTATATATATATATATATATATACACACACACACAATATATGTTGTTTCAAAACAACTTATAGTTAAATAACAGCTGTAAAAATTTGTTGTATGTTCTTACTTTTTTAACTTAAGCAATATAAATGTCCGTACGTATGTATGTATATATATATTTATGTTGTACAAAAAGATTTTAAAATTGTTATTGCAACACATTGTATAAACGTCGTAAATAAAACCTCTTTACATAATTCTATACGTTTAACTTCTTGAAGATGTGATGAGCAAAATATTTAAACAAAAAACCACAAAGACGTCACTATCTGTAAATAGTATCGTATACCTACCGTATATACTTATTCGGAATCTTCTCTTTTTGATATTCTACAGTTAATCAAACATAAATGCTACGAAAAAGATCGATACACATGGCACATTTTAAGAAAACAATTAAAATAAAATTTTTTAAATTAAGTAAAATTCCTTTGTAAGAAGCATAATATCTCTCTATAAATTGTCGTATATTTCTTATTAAAATTTATATTAAAACCTGTAAAACAGAGAAACAATTATAGTCACGCTAAAAAAACAAATATAAAATTAAAGCTTAGAAAAACCGGATACTTGACAGTTCGACCTTCAGTGAGCAAAAATCAGATCTGAACGGTCAAACTTCAAATATTGAAAAAAAGTTTACTTTGACATCTGTATATACATTTTGTTGAAATCTAACTTTACATTTCTTTATTAATGTTTTTTAATTTTACTTGAAATTACGTTAAATCGACAAATTATAATAAAAGTTTATTGTTAGTTTTAATTTTTATCAATACATTCTTATGCAATATTGAATTGTGTGATGTGTAATATTACATATCTGCAAATATATCACTGTGTTACAACATATATATATTTAACAAAATAAAAAATATTTAAATTTTTCTATAAATTCTGATGATTCTGAACTAAATATAATTTACTCCAAAAGCAGCTGCTTCGTATAAACTTCAAGATGAATAATATCTTTCTGGATGGTTGTTTCCTAAGTAATTAATGTTTTACATTTTAAATCTAACAGTAAATAACATTTACACAAGAGAATTTTATCTAGTTATTCTTTACTCTGAAATTAATTCATAAATTTCTTCTGAAGTTTGATCGTACGAACCTGAAAAAACTTTCTTTAATAATAGAACAAGCGTCTAGACACATAAAAAAAGTCATATTTCCAAAAGCGCTCGTTTATATCACGTATGAAAGTTTTCATGTAACAGCATATAACTTATAAAAGAATTAAATTTTTTTTCTGCATATTTGCAAATATTTGCTATTATGTATATTACGAATGTAATTGTTATATTGTAATATTATTTAAAAAGAACGGTAAAACATGATAATATTTGATCGTTCTAAAATCTAATTTGCCTATTTATACTACAAAATATATTTATTTTTTCGAATTTTGGTTGCCTAGATCTGAATTTGTGATCCACTTTGCAATTTCTTCTCCTTACATTAGCCTTTACACAGACTACAATCGACTCCACGAGCAAATCGGCCGTTAAGATTATTTGGTTCTACGAATATCTTGAAAATCATAGAACCGCATTGCTTACTAACTAAAATATTCTTATAATTATGTTTTGCAAGTGCATATTTCATGTATACGTCTAATATTTGCACATTCATACAAATAGTTAATAAATTATCTTGTCAATAACAGATATCACATATTTATAATTATATAATTATTATATTATTGCTAATTATAATTATATAATTGTTATATTAACACGTTTGCTATCACGCGTTACATATATGACACGCCGATTTGTTCCGAGAGCCCAGCGTCACGTAAGTAGAGTATAGTGTTGGAAGAAACGTTTAGACTGTAGGATCGGTTTCTCTAAACAGACCGCGGTAGCCCCCCGAACGTGTTAATATTATTTCAAATTATATGGTTCTTTAAATATCCGTAGAACAGCTTCTTTGCTCGTAAGAACTGTGGACTTGGCGATTAAACTCCTTGTCAGAAAAGTCAGATCGTCACAGTACCCGTGTGTCTCGCTATCTAATTTCCTTTTCGAGCTCTAATATAAAACATGCAAAAAATGGTATCTGTTTTTCTTTATTCTTTTTTTTTCTTTGTATTTTCCTTTGTCTCTCTTAAAAAGTTCTGTTTGCATATATCATAGATTTTTTTTACCCGATAAAGATACACAAGATACACAAAACAAGCATCCATTTTTGTAAAGTTTCGCCGAGAATACAAATTTTTTGTCATAAAAAAGTGTGCGCGTGTAGAAATAAAACATATGTATATATAACTATACACACTTCACGTATCTTTGGACATAATATAATATTTAATATATTAAATACGTAACATATATGTATATATAGGTATGTGTGTATATTATGTATATATGTATATATATATATACACACACACACACATACACACATATATATATATATATATATTTTATATATATATGTATATATATAAAATACGATCTTCAATAACCTGTTGATTCTCAGGTTTATATCTTACATTATGTAATATATGTATAATGTACGTAAGCGATTAAAATAGTGAATAATGCCTGCGACACACGATGTCTTTCTTCGTATGGGATGGCAACCTAACCATCGAAAACAAGGCATCGCGCATATTGCAAGCTTAATTCTTATCTGTATAAACAGATATTTTACTATTAACTAATTCTCTACTACGTACACAATGAAATAAATTCGACTGATTTATACTTCCTTATAAAAGTTCTTGTACCAAATTCTCTTCGTATGAATCTTAATTTTCTGAGAATCGTTCTCGTATTAAAGCATCTGAAGTATATAAATGTTACAGAAAAGTATCATATTTTTTTTTGTGTATACAGCACAGTTATTATCCAATCCCTGTGTTTGTATAAAAACTTAGAATGCTAAGAACAAGAGTAGTGTATTTCATATTAAAGTAAATTAGCATATACAAAAATGTATTTTTTTTTTAATTTCTCACTTAGCACATTTTCATCTAAAATATTATTGATCTATCTGATTTTTTACTGAAATTATAAAAAAATAAGCGTTATATATAAAGTTGATTAAAATAATATAGTAATCCACGCAATAAATGAATAGAAGCTTCTTTTCTATCATTTTTGACAAAAATAAGAGTAGATGTACCTAAATCAAACTCAATAGCTGCTTATTTTAGAAATAAAAAAATGAATGGGAATGTACACATTCGAAAACAATTTTTTCTCTCATTCTTTCACTCTTTCACTCTCTCACTCTCNCTCTCTCTCTCTCTCTCTCTCTCTCTCTCTCTCTCTCTCTCCCCCTCTCTCTCTCAATAAAATAAATTTTATCATATTAAGAGATATCCTTGTATATCCACGAACTTCTTACGGTCAGTCATAGAACTACATTGATATTGTGACCACGTTATCTTTATCTTTTTTTTATGAGATAAAGGCTAACAATACTTTGTACAAGATGTATGATACAAATATATTAAGAGATAATTCAATTTATATTTCAGCTTATATAATTTATAGTTACTTGGTATGTCCTTGCGCGAAATTTGTCCTTTCCTTACACGATTACTGTATTCTTCCTGTTAATGTTATAAAGAATTTTCTCGCTTGTTTCTTTCTTTGCTAAATATTTCTCGCGCTATTGAAAAAAATTAAAATCTACACAGTTGCACGCCTACACAGGCACAATATGTTCTTTGTTTCTATTCATTTTGGCGATGTTAACCGCGAGGTGTCCTCATGATTCTGATATTTTGGTTTGCCATAAGTGAATGGCAGATATTTATATTTAATCATATGCTGCAAACAGAAAAACATATAATTAATCAACGTATAAGTTTTAATTAAAACAAATTAGTTGTTCTTGTATTTCATCAATTAAACTTTATGTGTGCGCGACTATTACATAGTTCTAATATATATATATTAATCGCTATTATTAATAATCTTTGAAAAGAAATTATATCTTCAATATTTTACCTTTAATTGTCGTTTCATTGTAATAAGAAACAGTGTTATGAAATACATAACAAGTATCGGCCAGAATACTGGTATATTAAAGCAATCAAATAGGGTGCATATCATGGCAACAATTGTGGATTTGGTTACTGAGTACCAAAATTTAAATTCAGGCAATCTTCTAATAAATGGCCTGAATTCTTCATTCGACCTTGTTGGTAATTCGGGACCTTCTCCATCTGTAATTTACAAATATTTGGTGTTGTCTAAATCGATTAATAGATTTTAAATAAAATCTTGTCAATTTGAATATTTTAATCAATCAACACTTTTCATCAACACTTGATGTAACCATTTCTTATAAATAGAAATTTGCAATCTATCCTATTCATATAATTGCATTAAATTTATTTACAGAAGTTTTTATATATGTATAAATTTGCAAAACACAGTTTAAAAAAAAAAGATACTCACCATCGAAATCCATAGCAGGATCAATTTTAGGAGTAAGAAATGCTATAAATAAATTGAGGTGATAAATTCCTAATGCATATGTAACAATATACCATCCCTGTAAAAATAAAAAAAATGTTTCTAATATTGGCTGTCGTCAATTATAAAGAATTAAACTTGAAAGATAAATAGTGACGTACTTGAGAGATAACTATACGTAGAATAAAAAGAATTACTAGAAATATAGTAAATATCCATCTTGATATTACATGAGGAGTCCATAAATCTAGATATCTCTGGTATATCTGGAAAGTAAAGTGTATTTATCTCACAGTATATAACATAGAAAACAAAAAATTATATACAGTAGCAGACATATAAACAAAGTGCAAAGTTAAATTACAACTGACTGAAGAACATTAAGTTTTTTCAAGTAAAAGCAGTAGATAAACTAAGGAATATATAATTTATTACGAATTTTTATCTGTATTTATTAGTGTACATATATATATATATATATATATAAAAGATATTTTCTCTTTGTTTTTATAACACTTTAATCTGACACTATTTTGTAAAATACAGCAAAATATGAACTATATGAACTATAAACTATTAGATATTAAATAAATTATTGATCAACCTGTTTTATTTTCCCTATTGCTTCCCAGACAACATTCCGTCTTCCTCGAGAGTTTAAATCCTCATCTTGCATCATTTTTTCTTACTAAAAGCAGATTTTATTATGTTTAAATCATATGAAAAAAAAAAAATAATTTAACACAGTAGTTTTCTTTACAGTTAACTAAGTAACTATTCAACAAATCATAAAATTTTATATTTCTCTTTTTTCCTCTTTCTCATGATCAAATTTTATTTCTCACAAGTATATTAACATCACTTTATAACCATCACAATAATACTAGTCTAATGCTTTCCATTTATATAAAACATTTACAAATATTAACTAAAACTGAAAATAAGTTGAAAAAATTTATACATGTCTATATATGTTATATACATATATATATACATATATATTATATATATATATATATATATATATATATACACATGTATATATATATTCTGATTAATTTGTAAAACAATATATGCTAAGATACTAGAAAAAGACATCGAACAGCTCGTCTTGAAAAGTTCAATTATCACGACATTCTGCTTCATGTGGTTTCAAGGTTGTAGAGCGAACGACAAACTCACTACATAGG